>NC_064809.1:88132450-88409902 GCF_023721935.1 Panthera uncia
ATTCTGGAGTCTGAGTTTGAAGGCTGGCCGTGCCACTTAACTGGCTGTGTACCAGGCCTTCCTCATTTGTAATATGAGAGTTAATAATAGTATTAGGTTGCTGTAGGGGATGAAGTAGATGAGGATGTGAAAAGTGCATAGGACAATGGCTGGAATTCAGTAAGCACAATATATAAATGTTAACTAAGTTCACTGTAGGTCTCTGTGTCTGTCTATCTATCTATCTATCTATCTTATCTATTATCTATCGATCTATCATGAATTTTCCTAGTATAATAGACTTTTAAGAACATTTAAATATGTCCTACCTTTCATTTAACTATTTTCACTTTAATAGGAACCACAAATGCACTTAATGTTTGTGAAATAACCATCTTAACCTGTTTTTATATCTTTATTTTACTTAATTCATCCTGCTGAACCAGGATTCAAGTCCTGTATACATGTTTCTTTTATTCTACCTATCCAGGACTGATGGAAGCTCAGTCTCTTGCTTTTCTGGCCTGCAAATCCATTTTATTATTATTATTATTTTTTTTAATGTTTATTTATTTTTGAGACAGAGAGAGACAGAGCATGAACGGGGGAGGAGCAGAGAGAGAGGGAGACACAGAATCGGAAGCAGGCTCCAGGCTCCGGGCTATCAGCCCAGAGCCCGACGCGGGGCTCGAACTCACGGACCATGAGATCGTGACCTGAGCTGAAGTCGGACGCTTAACCGACTGAGCCACCCAGGCGCCCCTGCAAATCCATTTTAATTCGCTAGATGAATTGGCTAGAATAGTATTCCATAATTCCTTAGCCATTCAAGCACCACTTACTTTTTACAGTGTTAATGAAAGTCAGTCTTCCAGCATTTACATATTTTATGACTTGAATATTAGTAAAATTGTTACCATCCACTTCTCTAACAGAATTCTACTGTTAGAAATATAGAAATGTTGAAGAAATAAAGTTCAATAGCAATAAAACCAACTATTTATATTTTGAAAAGAGAAGTTGAAGTGGGCATTCTGGTCCTTATTACTTTGTGTAAGTACGGAGGGAAGAGGCCAATACTGGAGATATGGGAAATTAAGGTGAAAGTCTGGAGTCTTGCTTTAATTTACTGTTCCCTGGTCAAAACCCATTACAACAAAATTCTCTGTAAATCAAAAAGATTTCTGCTCCCTTAGCCAGTACCCTACTAATTTCAGGTATTATTCAATACAAAATAATTCCAGAACTAAAAAATAATTGGAACAGGCTCTTAAAATTGATTATAACTGGATTGACCTGTAGGAAGGCCACATCCCAGAAGAGTGATCTATCATTTTTCAGCTTTGACTTCTTTTACTTCTTATTTTTAAATAAAGCATAATTTTAATTTAGAGCTCATTAAGTGCATCTGAGTTATGGTTCATTCATGTTTGTAATTAAAGGTAATTTCTTTCTCTCTCAGAATTTTGTCTTAATTTCCTATAACAGTTTCATTTTGTATTAAAAGAGCACTGGGATAGGAGTCAGAAAACTCTAACCACAGCCCTGTCGTTAACTTGTGTGACCTTGAACATGACTGTAAACCTCTTCAGATCTCAGTCTCTTTATCTTTAAAACGAAGAATTCAGATTAGATCATCTATTCAGTTCTGAGATTCTGTGATTTTATTAACTGTTACTTGTTTTTATTTTTGGCTTTGGCTTAATCAAATCTGGAAACTAATTAATGGCTAGGAATTTATAGAAAAATCTGCCACGTTGTGGTGGGAGGACAGAAATCTTTTCCACATTTGAACATTAGAATTCCTTACCACTAAATCAAGACTGAAGCATTATCTGAGGAGGGATTAGGGAGCACAGTTTTATACATAGTTTCAGTGCTTGATAAAAATTAAGTCTAATCGTAGCTTAGACTAGATAGCATGGTAGCTTCCAGCCAAGTGAAAGTATTTGTCTAAATAGTACTAATTATGGTGATAAATCATGCTTTTCTTTAGCATCATACACATAATATGTGGTCGTTACTTGACTTCATTGGTGTATTTTACAGTCACCATGGATTGAAGAGCCACATGGCTCTTGGGCAGCTCGTAAAGATACCGTATCATAATATTCTAATGTAGAAATTACAAGCCTTAGAGATATTTTGCAAATGGTGTTTGCAAGTCATAGAATATCTGTATAACTAGAACTCTCTAGAGCTTAGCACAATGCCTGGCACTTAATAAATATTTGTGAAGTGAATGAATAAACATTTGGAAAGTTTACATGTAGGTGAAGTGATAGCTAAAACAGAGAATACAAATTTATTTGAGCCTCTTTTGCATGGGAGGATTAAAAGTAAAGTTTATACTTTGGTTGGCTTTTGAATATATTATGGAAAACAATTTCCTTTCTCTTTTCTCACTTTATTGCATTTTATCCAATGCAGTTGATACCTGAGATATAAAACACATTGTAGCTTAACAGAGAGCAAAAAAGGGGTAACACAGATTCAATATATATTATCCAGACTTGTTTTTATTTTTTTCTCTCTCAAACAGTTGGAGTTTTGGTGGTAGATAAAATTTTGAGGAAGAGAATAAGTACATACTATGCTTATTATGAGAATTAGGAATTCCGGCTCTTTTGATCACTTTTCTCTGGAGCAAATTGATGGTGTTTGCTGTGCTTTAAAATTTCCATTTGTAAAGAGGAACTACAACAGATACGCACCAAAGCACCATCCACAAGTAAGAATAATTACTGTCCAAGTTTGAGCTGGCAATAGTTCATTAATGGCATCTAATATTATATTTACTTACCTTGAAAAAAAATAATTGAAATCATCAGTGTGCTGTTCATCTACTGCATAGGCTGGCCTTCTATTCCAGTTTTATTTTTTAACCTTCTATGGTTAAGAAAAGATGAACTATCTTCATGATTCTTTGATAAAAGTTATGACTCTTCTCTCCCAGAAAGTACTTATGTGCACCTACACACAATTTTGTATGTAATTCAAAGGTTTTTGTTAGATATTCTGAAACTTGTAAGGGAAGGGCTCTTTGACCACAGGTTCAGAACCTGTGTTCTAAAAGATACACGTGAGACCAACATAAAAAACTCTGATTAGAACACAGTATTCCTGATTTCTTTATTCATATCACCAGTGGAATTCTCGGCCATGTATTTGGATGAATGCCCTCCATTCTTCACTTTCACCATTGTCTTACATGTTCATCTTACCTAACTTCTTTGATTACATTAAAAATGCTTTGAGGGAGATTTCTTTTTAGAGAACATAGTGTTTAAAAAATAGACATACAAATTTCAACTCACACAATTCACAAAAGAATTCGCAATTAATTGATTGAATGGTACCTACTTTTCCAGTAGATGGCGCTAGGTTTACATTCTTTCACAGCATGAACGTGTACTGCTCTCATTAGCACATAGGTGCATTGTGAAAACTTAAACAAAAGTATGTCAAGAATATTACGTTAAGAACGTGGATTTACAAACCACAAATTTTTCTGCTTATATAATGTTCAAACAATATTTGTAGAGTGCAAAACCTTTTTCCATTTTCATTAGGATCCAAGTCCCTTATGCTTGGACATCTCATCGAAATTGTCTTTCATGTGTGGACTTTCTATAAACTGAAACAAGTTTTCATAAATTAACTTATCTTAAATCCAAATAGTGATTTAACAGTAATTTATAGTATTATATGCAACTAAGTTTTCTTCAGCAGACCACCCAAGAATGAAAGAAAATTTCACATTTTGTTTTGCTGTGTTTCAAATTTTTATATAATCTTGAAAATGTTATTAGTTTAACATGTTGATTGTTAAGCATGAATAGTTTTTTACATGAATTAAAATATTTTTGGAAACTAAGAAAAATTATATTTAAAATGTTGACTAATGAGTGCTCTGATGCAGCTATTTTTTTTCTAAAAAAATGTTTTAGTAGCTCTATGACATAATAAAGTTTTAATGTTAATGTTGAAAACTTGCTGTATGACATCCAATTCCCACATGAGTTTTAAAAGTTATTTGCGCACAAGGCTAAATTATAGAACAATACATCTGTATGAATAAGGTGTTGGGCATATGGTTTGTTAAATGTAGATTTTGTTAATTTGTTGGTAAATATGGAATAAATTCTTCATATGTACATTAGTAATTACAAAATATGTAGCAACATCTAGTAGCAACAGAGATGAAAATGGGGACAAACAAAAGAACAAATTTTAGTTTGAGAAATTCACTGGTCAGCTAATTAACAATGACTGGAAAGAATATAAAACATATGAGTTCTGAAAACAAATGATAATTCTACAGGGTTAGATTATCTAGACAATATGGACTTTGGGGGACTCTTATAAGTGAAGTTATTAGATGTTTGTCCATCTAAACATGTTCACAGTAATGTTACCTATCAGATCATAGAAGGATTTATTCAGATAAGCCTGAGCCACCTTTTGCTGTCATTAAACATACGTTTAATGAAGGAATGAGGACTGCATGGCAGTTCCCGGAGACTCTCTAATATTGAGGTTACATACTTGATGGACTGTCATCGTCGGTCTCTTCCAGTTTATAGCTTCATCCTAAACATTTTAATTAGGAATTAAATTTCCATGACTGTTTTTGCCAGATACAGTTTAATTTAAAGTGCTTTGAAATAAAAAGATTTCACTGAGATGCAATGGCAAATTATTTCTAATTACTTTTTGTGCCTTTGCATTAAAAATCAAGCATTTATTTAAAAGATGAAAATTTCCATTTGTTTATTTTCAACTCCCTAATATTTTTCTCTTTTCTTTTTTTACATTTAGTATGTTTGCACTTGTGTTAGTCACTTAAAAATGCATGCTATAAAAAATATACCATGAAATGATGAAGATATCAGTTATTTAAGTGATTTGTAAGACCTATACATTTATAGAATTTAAATTCACTCAACTGTTAGGGTAAGCATTTCCTTCAACAATAGATACATTTATTATATTTAGCCACATAATTACAAACAGAATGGAGTGTTAATTTAAATCATTAGAGTATTTGAAGAAACAGATTAGAAGCTTAGTCTGTACTTACTAGTTTATTTCTACCACCAATTTGCTTTCTGGCCCCATGAATCTGTTTTGTGTCCTTTATTCTTTTCTTCATCTGTAAACTAAGAATGATAGAACTTTCTTGTCAAACCTTTCACAATTAGATACAACCCTCAGGTGTTAACAATATTTCACATTTCCCAGAATTTATTCTGTGTGACTTTAATCCCTGGCTGTAAGGGGAATAAGCTGGACAAATTAAAAAAGGAGGGGGGTGGGATGTCCAAAAAGTCTGGGAAAGGTGAGCGGCCAAAGTCTATTTCTAATGTAGGAAATCCTTGGTTCCTGCCAAGTGATCCCTGGAAAGGCAGAAATTTTTTGTCTCTTTAGTTCACAACTGCATCTCAGCAAGTCGAATTGTGTCTGTCACATAATAAGTGTTCAATAAATATTTGTGGAATGAATGAATGGGTGTAAATAAGTAGCATCAGCTTATGTATCAAAATAATGGCACATTGTAAGTAATGTGATCTCTGTTTTTAAGGAATGTACATTCTGGTGAGAAAGATGGCCATTTTAGTCGCAGTTTTGTTATCTATAGGATGAAAGAAGTTATATAGTTGATGGTTTTATGATTCTATATAAATATTTCCTCCTTTGTTTTGCTCTGGTGGGAGGGAGTAAAAGAAGTGAGAAGCGCGGTGCCTCTCTCTTTCTGCACAGAATGGCAGACTGGCTTCTTGGAATAGGATCTGAAGCAATGACAGTTCTTCTGAAGGATATTGAAGGAATGTGTAGATGTAATTAGCAGGAAGTGGTGGGGGTGGGGGGATGGCGGCATGGGGGTGGGAATGGACTGTGAGCACATGGGTGAGTAAAAAATGGGCATGTTAAAGCACAACAAAGCATGAGTTCAAGAAAGAAATGTAATGAATGACTAAATTAAAGCAGGAACACTGCGGACCAGAGAGCCTGGCTCTCATTAACCAGGTGTGTGACCACGTCCAGTAACTTTGTTAGGCCTTGGTCTCCTCATGAGAACTTTGGACTAGGAGTTTATCACTTTCCGAATTGTAACCGGAGGAACACTGGTTCTACTAAAGCCATGTAAACTGATCTCATTGTCAAATGGAGAAACTGCATACTACCATATTGTATCAATTCTATTCTCACATTTTGTCATCTCGTTAATCAGGATGCAGTTTAAACCATTGTGTGAGAAAATATTGTGTCATTGGCAACTTTTTAACTTTTCTAGTGGAGCATAAAATAATGGTGTGTCAGAATACCACATTCTTAATAATGCACATCAGCATTAAGAAAATCTCTGAGATCTTCATTAAAAAGCCCACGTAATGTTGATTTTTCCAGTCTGGTTGGACTGTGGAAACTTATTCTTGCCAATCCCCCCCTGCTCCCCACAAGAACAACCTGTTAGCGTTTTTTTTAGAGCCAGTGTTTTACAGATTACATTTTGGGGAATGCTGGATTAGGTAATCTCATAGTCTTAAATCCGGAGATTTAATGGAGTATTAGCCATAATAATAGATTCAAATGTAGAACTCGAGAGAGGTAATAAAGGATTCAGAGTAGTAATAAAGGCAAAAATATTTTAATCCATCATCATTTTTTTTCACTGATTTTAAATATTGTAGGGTTTTTTTTTCTTTTTTTCTTTTCCTTTCTTTCTTTTTTTTTCTTTTTCTTTCTTTCTTTTTCTTTCTCTTTCTTTCCTTCTTTCTTTCTTTCTTTCTTTCTTTCTTTCTTTCTTTCTTTCTTTCTTTCTTTCCTTTCTTTTTAAGTAATTTCTCCACTCAATGTGGGGCTTGAATCTATAACCCAGAGATCAAAAGTCACATGCTCCACTGACTGAACCAACCAGGTACCCCTATTTATTGCAGTTTTTTTAAAAGTTTACTTATTTATTTTTGAGAGAGAGACAGAGACAGAGACAGAGCGAGCGAGCAAGGGAGGGGCAGAGAGAGGGAGAGAGAGAATCCAAAGCAGGCTCTGTGCTGTCAGCGCAGTATCTCACGAACTGTGAGATCATGACCTGAGGCGAGATCGAGAGTCAGACGCTTAACCGACTGAGCCACCCAGGCGCCCCTGTTGTAGTTTTTAAACTAAATTCCAAGAAACATAGCCAAAGGCATCAGTGAGAACACATCTTTTAGGAAGAAGATTTAAATATAATTAATTAAAATGGAGAGTTGTATAAATCTTTAAATACAACATATACTTACTTAGTACTTACTCTTTCCCAGGCATGGCGTTAGGTGCTAGGAGTACAAAGATAACCAACATATATATGTACACTGTCTTTCAAGGAGATTGTATAGTTCAGAAGAAGCCTTATGGCTTTCCTTTACTTGTCCGGGTGACAAAGAAAAATGTGAGATTTTTTTGACTTTTTTGTCCAGACACTTTCACATTTTTTTCTGGAACATATGGACTCAAATTCAGCTGACCATTGAGTGGCAATTGTAGACTTGTTTTCTGCCCATTGTTTTAGAATTAATTTAGATTTTAAATTTGATTTGAGCAGTAATGTAATTTTGGAAATTTACGAAGCTGAGCTCTTAGACAATATACATTTTATTTTCTTTCTAATGAAGTATTCTTAATGTTACATTTAAACAAAATTCTGCATGATCATCTAAGCTAGGGATCCTATCCTTCCTTCTTGTGGATGGTTACCCCTCATCTTCCCTGCAGTCTGTGCTCCCAAGGGGGTGAGGGAGAATGGGGGAGTGAGCTATTTTTTGCAAGTCTTTTTTGATTGCATGTGAAATGCAGAATGGAAATGAGCCTGTCTGTTTTTAATTTTTTTTTTTCTTTCCCTGTATGGGCTATGATGTTCTAGTGAAGACCCATACTAGAAAAAAAAAAAAAAAAAAGAATTAAAAACAGGGAACTCCAACTTTGTCAGACATTTCACATGCAATCAGATAGACTTGAAGCTAAGTGACTTTCTCTTCCACTCTTGTCACTTGATGATGGCAGTTCCTTTAAAAATTCTCTTTCTACTCATATGCTTTGCAAGCAAGAAAATGCTTTTGGATCAAGACATGTTTTAAATATTTTCCTAAACTCTAGGCTTTTGGTCCACATTAATATAAAAATGATTGCTGTTGATATTTGCATTACATTCTGAAGAGTTGATAAAGTACTGTTTAATTCTTTTAGTACTTAAAGAATGTTGATATAATTATTACCATGCCTGAATTCAACAATTAAAAATTTGTAACCCACAAGTAAAAGAAATGCAAAATGTGGTTTCTATCTTATGGAGTCATTCAGGTGAATGTTTCATCAGAATGCACGTAATGGTAAAACTCTCCATGTCTCCTCTCAAGAAAGTCACACATCTCCACGTAGGAGAACTTACTATTAGAGGCTAGAGTTTTAAACCATATTAATAGGCTTTGGAAGCTGTGGGAAATAAACTTACTCCCGTTGACTTCCAGTGAGAAAATGCTTGCACACGTTCCCCTTAATATTAAAACTGCCTTATTTCTTAGCTCCCCAATTTCTCCTCTTCCAAATCTAAATCTACAACTTTATCCTGGCTGTTTTTACTTTGGTAAGTTGGCCGATACCACTTACAAGAAAGACCGTCTGCATTCCTTTCGTCAGGGCAGGGTAGTTACCATCTTGACATGGGCACATTGGATCACCCTACATCTCAGCTTGTGTAGATGGAGGGTCTCTGTCCTATTTGAATCTTCCCTGGCCCTCTGATCCTTAGATGCTGTTTCTACAAATTATGAGCTTTCCATATCTCATTACAACTGGACCTAGCCAGTCTAGATGGGCAAAGTTTAAGAGTATTGATGTCTTCTTTGTCAATTCTCCATGCACAGAAGTTTGCACATACTTTTCACCGTAGGACTATACATTGTGTTGATCGCTTTTCTTATCTTTCGTGCTGGAACGGGTGCTCTCCTCGACTTGTTCATGTTTTAACTTTCCAGCATCTTAGTTCTTGATTCACTGTAGATGTTTAGTAAGTGGTTGTAGAAAGTATGAATTAATATGAGGCTCAACATATTGTCAAAGAATTTATAGTCTGGGAAAATAAAGCAGAAACGCCTAAAGGCATTTGAAAATAATTGTAAAATGCTATCTTAGCCTGTGTAAACAGCACCTCTCAGAGTAAATGCACTGGTACTAAGGGTATCCAGCGGAATGGAGTTATCAGAGTAGGGATTAATTTATTAGGTAGGTAGATTTGGAAGGAAAACTTGCTTGAAAGTATATTCTCAGTTTATCTATTCAAACCTTTAGTATGGAAACCAGAAGACTAATTTTATCATTCAACTATGCTCCACAAAAACATATGGTCTTGTTTAATTCAAGAAGTTTAAAATGGCATATTGCTTTGGCATGCTTATAATATCCATTGATGTTAATTAGAACTCTGCGCATGCATCAGTAGAATATAACTGAAACTGATGTGTAGAACTGTCTTATGTGAAGTAATAGAAAAGCAGTGAGAAGGCATGAAATGCGATAACTTCTATGACAAAGACATGATTTTTCTCACATATAGAAAAGAAAAAAATCTTTAACTTAAGAAGAAACTATTGTCTTGCTTTCTGACTCCTAAGACCTGGAATTTTATTTTCTCTGTATTATATTTAGGACTTGGAGGATAGATAAAATTAAACTGAACCTAAGCGTAGAAACTAAGTATCTTTTTTAAAGATGGAAACCAAGTTGAGGTACAAATTTTATACTCTTTTTAGTAATGGATGTTCCCTGACATCACCTACAAGAACATTCTGAAGGGGAGAGTGACTGGGGTGTTCCAGGAGGGTAAAAGCATCATTGTTTGGCCGTAGGATTTTGCTCTCTGGGTCCATCAAAAATTTATCACTGAAAAACATCTGAGTATCCTCTTACACATGACTCCAGATTGGAATGACAATCTATAGTCTGAAAGGGATGACGTTAATTACACAGAGCAAATTAGCAGAGGCTGCACTCCGATGCTGGGTTCAAAGTTCAGCCAGACAGATACTCTCTGAGAGCTATTTTGAGGATAGTACTTTGCTAAAAAGGACATTCACTAACATTTTTCTCTTGGGAGTAAGAAGTGATGCCAGACAACGTCTGGCCTGATATGTTAATTGTAAATCTCCTGGTTTTAAAAACATTTACTTCGCGTGTTTATAAATTGTTGGTTTCTGCTCCATTCACATTCAGGTTTCACCACGTATGCTGTCTCTACCGCTAGAGCGTTAATTTAGTATATCCATCTCTTGCATTGGGCCTGTCCTGCATGTATTCAGACGGCCCTTCCCTCCGACGTCTGTACAACCAACTTCCTCCCTTCCTTCAGAACTTTGCTCAAATATCATCTTCTCAGTGAGGCCAACTCTAACCGCTATACTTAAGGTTATAGCCCTTAACTTCTAGCATTCCCAGTCTTTGCTGTGCTCAGTTCAGCTTTTTTCCTTCCTGTGTACTTAACCACCTTGTAAGAGGCTATCCAGTTTACTCACTTGTTTTCATTGTGTTTTTCTTTATCTTCCCCTACCCCTGCTGCTTTCGTGGGAGCTCCATGAGAACAGGATCTTTATTTTGTTCACCGGTATATCCTAAGTATTTAGAATAATGCTGGCATATAGTAGGTGCTTAATACTTACTGAAGGAATGATTGAATATATTTTACTTAGCACAGTACCTGGCACTGTGTTAACAGTCAACACTTTTGATGACTTTAAAAAAACAGAAAAAAAACCCGCTGGATCAGTGTCCCTGTAAGTAAGCTCTGCCGCCCTAGTTTCATGGAAGCCACAGTTGTAGCAAAAGTGTCATGACTGCATGTTAATCCTGGGAATGTTATTCTTGTGTAGGTGCACTAGGAGAGAAAAACCAGAACTGGGTATGCTTCTGCTAGCATGGAAGCTTTTCTTCCCTGTGCTTGACATTTCCTTTATTGGTTATTGGAATGCAAAACAGACAAACAAATATGAAAAAGTGGTTCATGGAATACATTTTACATTCTCTTCTAAAAATGAGCAGATTTGGCTTTTATAAATGCCCACTTAATTTAGAAATTTCTAACACTATCATATCCGATAGTTTTCAGCTTTCCAGTATGACAGACTAATAACCAACAGAAAATTGAACGTTGTAATGAAAATCAGAGTATACCCCTTTGAAATATAGTAGCAAGCTATTTTAACATGAATTTTACTGTTTAAACCCGGTAAGGTCAAAGCAAAACAAGATGCTCTTGTCATCTTTTATTTATTTATTATCTTGGGGAAATATTTAATCGTTTCATTTTTTTTTTTTTCTGATCCTAGAACCAAAATTAAAGTTATGGGATCTTTGGGTCTTGTTTTGTTTTGATTTTTCACACTGAATGTAAGATTTATGACTTAAAAGTGTTCTAAGACTTAGGTAACAGATCTGATTTACTTCTTAACAGGAAGTTAAAAAGCCTTTCAACGTTTTATAGACTTTGTGAGAATCCCATTTGAACCTTGTCACTGACCCGATGTTGAAGGAATGAACACAGGGAAAACAGACATTGGCTAGCAGACAAAGGTATTTTTCTGAATGTACTGAGGCAGTTATTACTTTTCTCCTTTATTATCTTGTTAGTGGTAGTTCTGGAGCTAAAAGTTATTGCATAATTTAAGAAGAAAGAAGAACGTTGTAGCATAATTTTTCCTCACAGAATAATGACTATGGGCTTTGCAGTCAGAGAGCCCTGGTTTGAGTTGATAATTTTATTTACTGTTTGTCCCTATTAAGTTATGTTACAACCTCTCTGAGCCTCAGTTTTCGTATCTGCAGAATGAGCATGATATCTCTATTTTAGAATTATTGAGAAGATTAAATGTGGCTATGTAAAAATGCTTAGAAATGTGCCTGGCACATAGTAAATACTCAAATTTTAGTTTTCTTTTAATTCTTATTTTAATCATTCTTAAAGACAATTTGTGGGAAAAATACTGTTCTAAGGGAATTATTATAGAAAAATAATTATGAATAAGATACTGCAGCACACTGAAATACTTGACCTGGCTACCTTTCAGAATACATTTTTGACTTCAGAATTTACTGTATTCAGAACGATAATGTGATATTGCATTTACTCGGACAGTGTTTGCTAAGCGATAATTGCCATGATCCTTACAGCAGGCCTGTGAGGGTGTCAGTACATGGCTAAGAGACCGACTTGCCTAAGGTCATATGAGTGGGAAGCAGGCAGAGCCAGAACATGAGTTCTGCTGAAAGTCTGTTTCTACTTAGAGCAAGAGCTTTCCATTGGAGCTTCAAGATAATACTGGCTCTGAGGCAGCAAGCCTCAATGGAACAAGCGTTAATATAAAAGAGAATTTGGGCGTCTTTCAGTAAATAAATACCCTTGAAGGGCGTTCAAGATGGATCTTTATCTATACCAAAGTTGCTCTGTAGGGAATGGTGTGGTGATTAGATACCAAAGTGGCAGTGTCACCCTCTCAAATATACTTTGTGTTGCAGGTATATACACACAGCCTCACTTGTGCCTTCAAAGTACTCTATTAAACATTTAAATAAAGGGAAAATCTTTCCGTAACATACTTCTAAGCCAATTTAGAGGTCATTGAACAGATGTCATATAATACTAATGTTAAATTACCCTGTGTAATAAGAAAATTACAGTTCCTAAGTGAAGATAGTAAAGGGAAACCATCCAATGAATTATTGTAGAATTTCAAAATGAAATAATTTCTTCAAAATTAACAGTGGCACCATATGACTTCAGGGAAGTGTGTCTGAGAGGGAGAAGGGAAATCAGAGACAAAAGAGAAGCCTTTCTGTGTTTATACATGTCAGTTTTCAGTTATGATGCTGGAAGAGCTAATGTAATGGTAGAGCTTTCAATTGTCCAGGAAGTGTATTATTAAACTATGTGGCAAGAAATTGATTAAAATCTGACTAACTGCTCACCGGGTTGTTTAATATAAAATCACAATAGCTGTTCTAGTCTACATATCCTTCTTTTTGCTATTAGGTACACTTTAAAAGCCTAATTATTTTGAGAACGTGGTCTGACCAAAGAATGAAAACGTACAAAGTTTGACAACTTTAAATAAGCACTAGCATTTCTTAAAGAAAAAAAAAAAAACACCTCACTTACAGTTAGGAAACAATATTTATATTTAAGGTTGAAAAGCCAGGATATAGGAAAATTTTGCTAATTTGGAAGATGACCTTTAAGTGCACCAAAACCAAATAATTTGTAGGCTATGACATAGGGCACATTCCTACAAAATTTGTGTGAATGCTGCTTTAGTGGTTCTTGAAAGACAAACAAAGAAAGCTGGAATGAAATCTTTATCCCCCTCCCAAATCAGATGGGGTCTGACAAAAGAGTACAGCAGCACCCTTTCAGAGCTTGCCATTAAAACGAGGTCTCTGTAGCACAGTTAATGAGATGGTTCATAGTGGAAAACAATCTGTTTTTAAGAATGTTTAGATCAAAAGTAATTTCTAATCTATGAAATAAGGTCTCCTCAATACCCTTCATTCACGACTAAAGCTTTTATGTTTGTATTATTTACTTCAATCAGATGTTTTCAATTTTACCTTTTCTCTCTGTACAAATGCTTGACATGGTTCGTCAATACTGACCAACAATTTTATTCTTTCTTCAGAAAAGGGAGATTTTTTGAGAGAGGGAGAATGAAAAAGAGAGAAACATCTTTGCCTAAACGATTTGCAAGCATCTGTGCTTTAAGCTACTTTTTATGAACACTCCTTAGTAAATGACTCAAGGTAAAAAAGCAGAAAAGCATCCAATGTTAGGAAATTGCAATCCAATACCATGTAATTTAAACCTGCAGTTTGCTTCTCTTGTACTAAATGACATACAGATGGGTAGCTTAGTTCTCTCAACTTTGGGAACACAATTGGTCTTTTTGTATGAATGAACATATATTAACAAAAATATTTTGGACAGCATTGTTTAATTCTAGTTGTATAGATTTTAATTACCATGCCACTGGACGGAATACTTTTAACCAGTAGATTTTGTCACGTTAGACATGCAGTTAGTCTAACAAAATCCACAAAGGTACAACCCTTTCAACTGATAAAGAAATACAAAAAAAAATAATAATAATAATTTTTAAGAAGTCTAGAGTGAACGGAGCAGAAACTCAGCTATCCTAGTCAACTGATACGTAACAAAGAGCAGCTCAGCACTCAGGCTCTGGAGAGGCTTGTTCTGACAGGACAAACACTTCTCATCTACCCCTTGGAAATATTACAAGTGTAAGGAGTAGGTGTTTGGATAAAGCCTAGTATAATATGGGTTCCACTGAGATGAGAGACCAGCACACCATTAGTGATATGCCAGCTGTTCCTGCGGATCTTTCCAGGCCAGAGCAGGGCCAGCGTGCTCTGTGGAAGGTCAGGAGAGGCGCTGTTTGACAACCCACAGGCCTGCTCCAAGGTGCGACTTTCTCTTTGGCTCTGCTTAGCTCTCTTCCTGCCTCTGTATTTTCTCATAGAGAATCAACCGCTCTATCTTGGTGGCCCTGATCCTGGAAGCTGATATGCTTCTTCAATCCCACAATCAGGGTAACTGGTTAGTCAATTTTGTCCTGGTTGAATTTCAGTGATCTCACATACTATGACATTGGGGGACTGACAAGTAAAAGAAGTAGAAAACGT
This sequence comes from Panthera uncia, assembly GCF_023721935.1. Classification (NCBI taxonomy): domain Eukaryota; kingdom Metazoa; phylum Chordata; class Mammalia; order Carnivora; family Felidae; genus Panthera; species Panthera uncia. The sequence goes on from NC_064809.1 coordinate 88,147,151, forward strand.
TTCTATTCTAAATCAGAATTCTTTTTATTTCACAGAAGTTGAGTTTAGTATTCAGGGAACGAAGCAAGCTTTCTTTCAGTAACTTCAAAACGTGATAAGAGATTTTTGCACATGGGGCCAACTGCAAGCCTTTTTCCCACTGTGATGGATGACAAAAGGAAAAAAAAAAAAGCAATTTGACTGCAGTGAGTAAGGGTTGCCCCGTCTCAGAGTTATATTTCTTTTCCAATTCATTTGTGTAGGTAAAATAAAATACTACGTATAAACAGGTGTTGTCTGAACATTTTACTGCAGTCTGTATAGGTTGAAATAAAAGATGCCATTGTTATTAAAATCACATTAAAATCATTTCACCATTCAAATATACTCAGTGAAGTCTTCCTAGATACACTTTGCAAACAGAAGATGTAGGTCTGTAAGTAAAATCACATTCACTTTTCTTCTTCTCTTTGTCTTTCCCCCCTCCCTATTTTTCTCACCTTTTCTTTGGAACTTATTGAATCTACATTAGTGTCAATGCCTTCTGGAGTCTATTAAAATTTTCTTGCTGCCTGCTTAACCTGGTAAGATACAATCTTTAAAAGACATTCATTTTTAAGGGCTCCACAGAACCTAGTGCAGTATCTGACAATCACAGAGAACAGCAATTCCTAGTCACGGGAAAAAATGCATCTTTAGGGTTAAAAAACAAAAATAGGATGGTATTTAAATCACCCAGAATGGAAATTAAATGACAGTTTCCAGCTATTCTACTGAGTTGCAAAGTTTTTGAATGGGGAGTTATTATTTAACCTAATATGCCCATCATCTTATCTATATACAGTGTAAATGCTTATAAATGGAGCTATGCTTTTGGAATTTATTTGAAAAAACAAGGTCATGGTTTCAGGAGACGTAAAGGATGTACTACCATCTTTGTGAATGTTCAGTGAGTCATTACCATCACATGCTAGTATCCTTGGCTCTAGCACCTTGTCAGTGCTCCCATGGAATCACCTGAACCTTGAGAAGGATTCTCTGTAAACGGAGAGAAATAGTCAGCTGCGTTGAAGTAAGTTTGGTGCGTGAGGGGCTGGTCTGGTGGTTGACCAGTGACTGCTAAAGCTGGGCTGTGGCGGCCAGCCAAAGCAAGCATTCGGGATCCAAGCTAAAAAGCCTCCTTCTCCCATGTCCTCTCTTTTTCCAGGGTCATGTAGGGATAAAAAGAACTGTAAGGTGGTCTTTTCCCAGCAGGAACTAAGGAAGCGGCTGACACCCCTGCAGTACCATGTCACTCAGGAGAAAGGGACCGAAAGGTAAGATGAGCTGCGAGGAAAGGTCATTAAGTAAGAGCTAGTTTTCTTCACCCCGCCCCCAGCCCCCGCTTTGAATCCTGTTCCTTGCCATTTAATTTAAAGAATGCTACACCTCTTTGCTAACATCTACAAATTGGTATCCTTGAAAAGGTTGAAAATGGTACTGTTTAGGTGAAGACTAAGTTTTATTTATTCTTTCCCCCATTCAATGAACACTCTATCTTATGTAAAGTCACAAGGCTTTTATTAAGGGCCTGTTTTTAGTTTACTACAAAATGTGTGGAAGTAATAGCGAGTTAGGTACATTTTTGGGGAAGACATCACAGTAAGCAAAACCACGAGGGACATGGCGCTGTGCCAGGACGCTGAAATTTTGAAGGTGGCCATTGTAAGTATAGACGTTTTGGCTGCAAAAAGAAGGTAGCATAATTTAGTTCCTTTCTACCCCACTCCAATTTCTTTTTGAAGCACATGTGGAGAAAGTATTTATTGGCTCATTTGTGGTTGGAATGTCAAAAATTTTCAATAACTGCCCTCACATGGCTTTGGTCCTTGGAAATTCGCCCTAAGTCCTGAAAAAAGAGTCTGTTCACTTCCAAGACGTTTTTAGTGAATAAAGTCTCTCTCAGCTGATTCCAGCTCAAAGGTAACTTGCCAAGGCCCAACCATTTTGTTGTTTAATTTATACCATGGAGGCTGGCATAAGGCCGTGACTTACCTCTGATCCAAATTTATTAATGATGTAACTTCTTGTTTTCATTCATGAACTGAAAGAGCTCTTTACCACACATGGGGTCCTTGTTAATAGGCAACACTCTCTTCCTGTCACAGTATATACTGTTTACTGAGTTTGCCAAATGTTGAATCTCTGACAGAGTCTACCCTCACCACACAATGAGCCGACGGTGGGCTTCAGTCTCAGTCCAGGAGGACCTCTACCCGTCCTGTTGTGTACATGATGAGCAAAATGATTGAATGCACACAAACAACTAGAGATTAGGTCATTCTTAAAAATTCTGTTTATAAAAAAATTGGACCTCATAAAGAGGGTGAAAGGATAATAAAAACAAGCTGCAGAGCACATAGACTTTTTGTTGGGCTAGCACAGCTGATTTGCATTAGTGGAATGACCTCCTAGCCTTTAAGATTGTTAACTTAGAAAAATATTCCCTTAAAGCTGCAATATTCCTTTTCAAACCAAAAAATAAGTCTCCTTCCACTTGAAGTCTTGGACCCTTCTGCATTTTGGGGTATACACTCTTGGACACTGTAGAGTAGGCAGAAATCTTGTGTAGTAATGTTTTCTTCTGCGAATCTGAACTACAAGCTGTTTTTTTTTTTTATAGCAAAAATTTTTTCTAAGCATTACATAACTAGATGGCTTGGGTTTTTTTTTTTTTTTTTTTTTTATTTAACTTGCACTGGTTTGGAGTAGTTATATGCACATTTTATTATATAGATTTGAAGTATATTAGTAATGTTCAGATTTCCATATGTTTGGTCTGTTCTCATTTTAGGACAAAAAGCCCTTGAAAGATTTATTAGAGAAATCTATTTTAAGCAAATACATTCTATAAGAAATAATGCGAACTTTGTTTAATTGTTTTAATGCCCTGTGTATTTGTTTATCAGTGCCTTCGAAGGAGAATATACACATCACAAAGATCCTGGAATATATAAATGTGTCGTTTGTGGAACTCCATTGTTCAAGTAAGTATGTTAAAAACCTATGGATATGGACACTTCACAGATGGTAACAAGCTAGTTATTGCTCATTCACATTAAAATCTTTATAGTACTGCTAAAAAAAAAAAAAGAATCTTCATACTACTAAATTCTCTTATTTCTATTATTTCTGTTTTCTCCCCACAAGAGTAATTACTGACTTTCATAATAAATTACCAGCTTGCTAGGCTGGCTGACTTTGCCCTGTTTGGACCTTTAAAATTCACAGTGTTAACTTGTTCATCGCAATTAACCATGGTGCTTACAAGGGCTATGAAAGAGATTTTGGTGGGCATAGAAACATTTATATCGTTGTTGATTTTTCCGTTATCAAGTGATGGCCCTGAATTTATTGGTTGGGCCGTGGTGAAAGTTCTTCGTGTGCATCCTTCAGATTGAGTGATAAGCCACCTAGTCGATTACTCATACTTCTGCGAGGAAGTGCAGTACCTGTATCAAAAGTAACACGGGACTTCCAACAGATAGTTGTACATATGTAAACAGATTATGTAATGAGATTTTGACAGTTTTTGCACTGATCCACAATCTTTATTTTAAAGATTCCCAGTAGTTTCCTATGAAACAAGCAGTGCATAGGCTTTGTCGCCCAAATCGTTAATTCAGACAGTGTATTCTGGAGATTATGGATCTTATTCAAGAAAGGAAAATCTTCACCAAAATTTATTTATCTAGGTGTAGAAAATCCTAGAAGCCCTGTACTTCCCACCGGGATGCTGATTTAGGGGAATGAAAAGACAGAAACCTTAATTGAGGGTAAATGTCATTTATTTAAAGCAAAATTACAAATTTCTTAGGGGAATTGAACAAACAAGAATCTGATATGTGTAGCATGTAAAACATACTTAATATCTCTCCATAAATGTTTCCCTTTTAAAGCACTTGCATTTACAGATTTTCCAGAAATAACAGGAAACAGTAGTTTCCTTGAAATTTTTTAAAAAAGTATAAAACCTTTCTTAACTTGCATAAACCTTATTGCACATTAGTGTTGGTTGAGAATCTGTTCTGAATTCTTATGTATTTATTCTTCATGTTAAAAAAAACCAGCCCTTCAAATTGTCACCCATTTCCTCTCAGAAAACACACATCTTTATATTTCAACACCTTTAGCTTGTGTCATAATAGTTGATATAACACTTAAGATAGTTGCTGAGCCATGTTAAACTTGTTAATATCCCAAATGGTAAAAATTGGCCACATCCCCTTTGCCTTTTGTTTAAGATTCCCCATCTCTTTCCCTATCATGTGATTCAGTAGAGTAGTGGATCTAAGGAGAGCTTACTGTTTTAAATAAGAAACAGAACCACTATAAATGAAGGATTTAACCCATGTGAGATTTTGAGTCACAAATACTGAAAACCTTTATTTAAACATAGGTACTGGTGAGATTCAAGGAGTTTCACATTTGATGTGACATTATGTCTATTTCCTTTAGCATTCTTGTAGGGAAACCTTTAATTTTTCTAAGTTTCTAAGGAATATGGGTTAATATTTTTATTCTATTTCTCCCTCACCCTATTTTTAAATTGTATGCTTCCTCTTATCTTGTCAATTTAAGGAGGGGGGAATGCTTTAGCCTTTATTATAGAATGCATTCATTCATTGGTCTAGTGCTGCCGTCTTCATACTGGAGACAGCAAGGTGTCCACCAACACTTTCCAGGGGCCACAGGGCACAGACAGTTTTGAGGGAATCAGTTTTCTGGTCCTCAACCTCTGTATGTATGCGTCCCTGAAACTCTTGTGCGTGAGAGAGTCTGTGCTCAGCTGCCTCTTTCTTCCTATCTCCTCTATCATAATCCCCTTCTCCCGCGTTACAGAAGATATCATACCTTTCACCCATCCCAAATCTTACTATGATTTATTGTCCTGGGATAGCATCTCTAAGGCATCAAGCAAAATGACAGTTTTGGTAAGACTGCTATCTGCTTATCTTTCTCTCCATCTGTTATCTGGTGTCTGTCTATGCATTTTCTACCTGTCTCCTTAAGTGAGATGGTTGTCCTGAGAATACGTATCCACATATTTCTTTAAATTTTAAAAATGAAACTCTTTTTTTTGATTGTTTGATTTGATTGATCGATACAACAGAGAGGATTACCTTTGCCAATGAGGTTACATGGTGGACTTTTTCACTTCCTAGATGATCTAAATATGTAGCTTTTTAAGGTTTTGACAAAAATGTATTTTAAGCATGTAATCTATTTACAGACACCAGAAAAGTCACTTATTTTTTCAATTATTGAAATTTTGATAAGAAATGTTAGGGGTTACTTTAAAATATATAAGGGAGTATATGTCAGTAAACCACACAGTAATTTGAACAGGAAAAGTATAATTTAAAGAATTACTCCCTCTAATAGAGGATTGGGGTAATGAGGGATTGGCTGGCAGGGAGTAAATAGAAATTCTAGAGAATACAGAACTCACAAATAGAAGAAGGAATCATGACCACTAGGGCTGAGATAGAGCCCAGGGAAAAGCTCCCCGTGTGCCCCGCTCCCCACTTTCCTCTCCCAGGGGCTGAGATCTGGGTCTTATTGGAGAGGGCATGGCTGTACCTAAAATAGCAGAGAAATCACCGCAGTGCCATGACTGTGCGACTTTCTGGAAATCTGCCCTCTGAAGTGCTGGGGAAAGCTGTGTATAGGGAGGTATCTCACTGTAGATACTCCACTGCAAAAGTACCTGGGTTGGGGGGGGGGTGGGGCGCCACGGGAAGCTGCTGGCTGCCAGGTGCTGCTGATTCCTGGCCCCGAAAGCAGCACCTGGCACCAGAGAGGCTGCTTGTGCTGTAGGAGCCTGTCACCAGAAGAGTGGTGTGTGGGGCAGAGGCCGGGTGCTGGGAGAGCTGTCTGTGTCAGGGGCCGGCTGCGGCAGGAGCCATTCACTCTGCAGCAGCCTGGCTTTGGAGAAGCTACCTACACAGCAAGGGCCCAGAAGAAGAGAAGCGACGTGCCCTGCAAAAGCCAGACGCTAGAGAAGCCACACGCTCTGCAGGAGCCTGCTGAGCAAACATCCTGAAACTAGGAAGGGAACACACCTTGCTCTTCCATGGTCTTTGTCCTGTGCCCTCTGCTGACAAAGTTTAATATCATGTTAGCTGACAAAGAAAAAAATGTTTAAAGGTCCCAGCTCCCTTTTAGCAGAGTAGGGAAGGCTAGAGGACAGAGAGGCAATAAATTGATAAAAAGCACAGAATGTATATATACAAATACATATTTTCCCAGATTATACACACACACACACACACACACATATATATATCCCAATATATGTGTTTTCCCAAAATTCTTTTATTGACTTTCATGAGTAAGTTTCAAGGCCACTCACTAGTTTAGTGAAGTAATGGCATCACTAACAGACAACTTGTTGAGATAGTTGGTTTCATACTTTGGACGACAAGGTGCAGGGAACCAAAGGGGTGTGTGAGTGAGAAAGTGTATGGGGTTTTTGTTTGATTGTTAGGGAGCAGGGAGTAAGGGAAGAAGATGGGGCAGAAGAGACCAAATAAAGTAACAACATGAGAGATAATAGTGCGAGGGAAACAGATAAAAAATAAGGTAAAATAAAGAAGTGCTGAGTTTGAAAATGCCTAATCATTAGCAATGTGAAAAGATTGTTTTCCCAGTTGCCATTTCTGTTATCAGTATTCATAGTGTATGTGCATGCGCATTCACATGCGTATAATTCTCTTCTTTCATTTGACTAATATCTGTATACATAATATTTCCTTACAAAAAAGGCCATTCAATTATTCTCCTTTCATTTTCAAACTTGTGCTCTACCCTGAGTATGCTCCCTTTCAACAATATACTGCTTTCTTACTGCTTACCAAGTACAAGAACCTTATTCACGGACTGCATATAAACCAAATGTGTAATTTATTCCATGGTTCACATTTTCTTCACATACACAAACTCTACCAACCTAGTTTATTTCTCATGTAGTATTCCTGGGTTTCAGTTAGTAAATTAGCCGACAGAAGTAAGAATGTTCTCCCCTCTGGTTATTTGAACTTCTAAAATTTCATAAAATGAATTTATTGCACATCAGATAAACCAGAGAAGGCATTGGTGAAATAATGTAATTCAGAATGTATTTTTGACCACTTATATTTGCTTTGGCTGACACTTTGCCAGGTGTTGTGGAACAAATAAAATAAATTTATGAACTATTTTTTCCTTAAGGTACTTACAGTTTTGTTGGAGTGATAGGAAAAACAGAATGAACAATGATAAAATATGGAAAAATAATGCCACTGTCTATCTGGATGTGTCTGTTAGAAATGAGTTCATGTGTAATAGGAGGGGTATATGACTGCATCAGAGTTGGACCAGTTGTCGCAGAGTTGATGAGACCACACTTTACCAGGCAGAGAAGGGTTTCGTTTTTTCCAGGTGGAGGATGCCCGATAGAGAATGCCATGGAGAAGAAGAATTGGAGATAGGATCAAAAGTGGATTTTGCAAGGAAACAGTTAGGAGACTGGTCCAGTAGGAGTGGGGAGGTGAGTTATGTTGGGAATAGTGGGAGATTTGGCTGGAGGGTTAGAAGGGACCAATTAAGAAGGCCCTGAGATACCAGAGAGGACGTTTAAATTCCTACTAAAACCCTTTAAGCCCTGGGATCTCTTCCTCTAGGAAGCCCAGACTCAGCCTTCCAGGGTGAACTTTGGTGTCCTTTATCTCTGCTCCCACGACACCTTGTGTCCACCTCCATCCATGTACTTCCCATGTTGTTTTGCAGTTACCTGTCTATATGCCTGTCTGCCCACTAGTAAGGGAACTCCCACAGCAAGGCCAGGCCTTACTCATGTTTCTATCTCTAGCCCTTAGCATGTAATAATCACTAAGTATTTGTTTGTTGGTCAGATTCATGTCTAAACTTTGTTAGATGGGTTATGGAGAAATTTCAGATAAGTCAGTAGCGTGATGAAAATGGGAAGTAAGCCACAACAGGGTAGAAGATAGCTTTCTGGGGGTGAAAAGAGAAGGCAATAAGGGTATGACAGCCTCAGTGGAAACTTTTTTCCTTGGTAGCTAATAAACCTCAGCATTATCCATGTATAATCAACTCCTAATAATTTTGTTTAAGACTTGGAAGAAACATATAGGATAGTTTTTATTCTGTATGCATTAACTTATCAGGCCTCTCACTGAATAAATAGCTCATTTTATACAGAGTCACGAATGATAATAATAATAATAATAATAATAATAATACAAGAACTAACATTTACATAGCACTTAATATGGCAGGCATGGTTATAAGTGCTTTATGTAAATTCAACTTTTTAATCTTCATAACAACAGCACATTTTACAGTTGAAGAAACTGAGAGAGGATAAATGCTTTGAGAAGATCACATACCAGTATACAAATAGATTTAGAATAGTAACACTCAAACTTTTAGGCAAGAAGAAAGGTAAAGAATTAAAGGAAGATAAAGTTTTAATAATTTATTTTGGTCACTCTAGTCTCATTATTTTCCTGAATAGAAATGAATGGAACCCACACGCCCACCTCAGTTCCTTGAAAAATCTGCTCTTCGTTGTAGTAGTTGAATTGACAGTTGAAGACCATTCCAATCCAGGGAGGGCTGAACCAAAGGTAGACCCATCATGGCAGGCCATCAGTAAGGACTCAGCTTCACACTGGTTGTTTTTAGGGAAGTCCCTTGGAATCCCGACAGGAAGATGTAGTAATGTCCAGGAAGCCATCAGGCCATTCAGCATCTGTGAGGTAGAACAGCAGCAGGGTTCATGGGCAGGATTCTAGTTATTGAAACTTGAAGGTCATTTTATTTTCACATTGACCGCCCCCATTACATTTTCTCAAGTAACTGTATTCCAGATTTTCACCACTTTTTTTGAATTCTCTCTATACGTTTCTGAGAAGCTGAGGCCAACTGACATGAGCTATCTTTTTTTTTTTAATGTTATTTATTTATTTTGAGAGAGAGCACTAGCAGAGGTGGAGCGGGGCGGCGGGGGGGCGGGGGGGAGGTGGGGAAGGGCAGAGGGAGAGAGAGAATTTTATGAAACCGTGACATCATGACCTGAACCAAAGTCAAGAGTCGATGCTTAACCAACTGAGCCACCCGGGCTCCCTGACATGAGCTATCTTAAATGTCTTTTCCTTCTATCTCGAAAATTTTTTTAATGTTTATTTATTTTTGAGAGAGGGTGAGAGAGAGCAGGGGAGGGGCAGAAAGAGAGAGAGACAGAATCTGAAGCAGGCTCCAGGCTCTGAGCTGTCAGCATAGACCAGATGAGGGGCTTGAACTCATGAACTGTGAGATCACGACCTGAGCCGAAATCAGTCGCTTACCACCCAGGTGCCCCTTCATCAAAAATTCAGAACAGGCAAGGGCTAAAAGCAACGGGTGGCACCAACTGAATATTAGCCCAGATGTGTGACCTCAGCCTTATCACCTATGAAAAGGGGCAAAATAAAACCGAACAGGTGTAAGAACTGAATACAGGAAAAGGCCTATGGCCGATATTCAACAAATGTTAAAGTCAAGTGGCCTGACAAAGTTTTGGGAACATATCCTGCTATCACAGCAGCCTAAGAAGCTCCTTAAAATGTGAGAAAGTACAGGCTTTCTGAGAGGGAGTCTGTCTGTTAACAGTAGATATTAGTGTGATGAGTCACTGCTTCAGCTGTGTTGCTACATTTCAAATGGAACTCTGCTGCCAAAGTATTCACACATGCTACATTTCACATGAGCCTCCTGTGCAATTTTATTCTAGGCTACTAGAAAATTTAAGCAGTTTTTCAACTCTTTAAGAACATAAGCCTTTTCACTGAAGAAATTCCAGTTCGGTGCCACACACAATTTACTCAGCTATGCTATTCCACGGATGCTATTCCACTTAGCATTAAAGGAGATTTTCCACATAAACTTTTCCCCTTCTGCTACAATATTGTGTCTGCGGGTGTGCCTGTGTGCATATGGGAACATGTGTGTGTTGTGGTTGTGAGTGGAGGAGATGTAAAAGGGAGGGGCATTTTCCATTCTTACTGTCTATTCAAATCCTATTCTCTCAACCCTTTAAAATGCTATCCGTATAGTATTTATTCATAAACCATTCCGGTCACTATGGAATCCTACCAGGAAGAGTAATAGGAACTTAACTTCTAGCTTTCTTTTTATGAACTCTAGCTAAAATTGCTCATGATTCCAGCAAATGTTTTCTAACCTTTAACAAAGTGCATTTAACTTGAATTTAGAAGACTCGAATTGCCCTTCACCTCATTCTAAATCCTTAATCCAAGTAAACTTTTCAGTACAATGAAACTGCTCTGAAATGAACTAGATTTCTGAATAGTGGCTTAAACTGGAGTTATATCTACATAACTCATATATTATTTTGAAGAGAATGTAAAATTGACTTCTCTCATCCCATTGACCCTTCCTGTCTTGTCCCCACAAACAGTGATTTACAGGACAAGTATCTGTAACAGAGGGAGTTAACTTTTCTATCTATATTTCATCTGAAAGCTTAGGGCAAGACCACAGCTAGATTGAAAGAAATGTACTTCCTGGAGCTACTGGCAAAGATAGGGAGCAAAAAAACATTGCTAATGCCTGACTCGTTAAACTGCTGGGGGTGGGGGTGGGGGAAGAAAGAAAGACAAGACAAGAAAGAAAAGCATAAATAGCATAAAAGCATACATAAAACAAAGAACAACTCCATTTGAGAAACCAGAAAACTATAGCAAGTCATGATTCAGAGTTTAACAATATGCAAAGGTAATTATAACTGCATTTCCTGACACAGAAAGGAATTGGAGCAATGCCTACACATAAAATCCCTGGATAGCTGGAAGGGAGTTTGGGTGCGTGTGTGTGTATCTGTGTTTTGCAAGAAGAAAAGTGGGGGCAGAGCAATCTTGCCCTTTATTACTTAAATCACAATCCCAGCTCTTTCATTCATTTTCCAAATATGGACAGAAATAGCTTAGATTCTTCTTAATGAACTAGAATGGATAGTTAGATTAAACTGGGAAAAACAGTAGGCAAAGTTTTAACTATGATTCATGTAAATTATCTTGTTTGCATGAATATGAACCAGAATATTAATGAGTGATTATTATGACAGTTCACAGACTTTGAAACTATGGAAGGACATCTTCTGAAAAATAATGTGCAAGTTTTAGCGAGTGATTCCAAGGCCATCCACAAAGCTGCCTCTTCCTGTGAATGAATAATTCTTTCAAAACGTGGTCACTGATTCAAGGAGACTGCATAAATTTTCATTCAGATTCATGTCCTCAGTGTGTCTTCTACGTGGATAAGTAACCCATTACATTATCAAACACAAGTGCAGAAGCCATCCAGAGTACCAGATGGAAGGTGGTGGAGGTTCCCGTGTGGACTTGCTGTATAACCATACGCAGGTTCCTTAAGTGTTCATCTCATTTTTCTCATCTTAAAATGGTGAAAATAATATCAACCCTTTCTAACTCATGGCACTGCTGTAGCAAATGAAATAATTACATAAGCATGCTGTAAAAGATATAAAGATACAAGTATAAAAAGTAAGGTTTGTAAAAAACTGTGCAGCTTTAAGCAAATTTGCATGGTAAAGTATAAACAGCAGGCAAATCTAAAGTTCTCAAAATTAAGTCAGTATAGTTTGCTTTTGATTCCAGCATTACCACGTTTTATAATATCGTTGGACCTAGTGATCCATACCCAAAATAGTTTTAGTTTCTGCTGAATAATTAAAAACAAATTTAGTATAGATTCTAAATTCCCCAAATAATGTGACTTACATGAGTAGCTGAGAGTTTAAATACATTAGTTAGCGGAAAGTCTCTCCTTAACAAATCTATAAACTTTTGAGAGAGTAGGTCATGATTTAGGATTTTTGTAATCCACATCTCCACCCAGTGCAGGGGCATAGGACTTTGCTTATCCTTGGTACTCAACTATTTGTGAGATAAATGGTTTAATTCCAGTTAAGTCAAGAATAATTGTAGCATTAAATGATTCAAGTTGATACTGGAATGGGGGAAGTATAAATAGATACTTGGTGATAGACTCCCCTAATTGTTATCTCCTACCACACTTTCTAAAGTGTTTTCTGTAGATCACTCATAGAACTTTCTTTGGATGCTTATTTCAACAATGGCATTGCTTGCAACTGCAAAGGCATATTTGTCCCAGCTAAGGAAGAGATGGAAATGTCTATGGCTGGAACCTTATACAAGGAAACATTAAAAGAGCAAAAAGTGACAAAAAAAATAAGAGTCAGCTACCCAAAGCTGTATCAAAAGAGAAGTTCATAGTCAAATATTTTTTATTTTTAAATATAAGAAAGAGTAAAAATAACTGAACTAAATAGTCAACTCAAAATGCTAGAAAAATAACAAAAACAATAAAATAAACTAGGGTAAAGTGCCCACCTTTCCTTCCAGGGAATTGCCAGACATTCACAAGGAGAGATACCAGCAGACCTGGGTGTTTCAACCTCGGCACTATTGACATTTGGACTGGATAATTCTTTGCTACAGGGGGCTGCCTTATACACTGTAGGATGTGTAGCAGCATCCCTGACCTGTATTCACTAGATGCCAGTAGCACTAGTCTCATTCCCCAGCCCTCCCACCCCATCCCCACAAGCTGACAAAGAAAAATTTCTCCAGATAATATCAAATACCCGCGGGGCAGGGGCGGGGGGGTGGGGTGCAAAATCACCTCCATTTGAGAACAACTGATCTTAACAACCAAAAGAACAGTAAGTCAAGCTCTGATTTGTAGTGTTTGCTGATTTCTGTGTGCAAATACTTCTACCATGGGCCATATTTCAAGCTACAAATGTGACCTCACCGAATGTGGAGTTGGGAAGAGATGCGTAGTAACACCATTCATTATATAATTTTTCTGTATACACCTACAACAGATGTAAAGAACACAGATAACAGTTAAATTTAGTAAAAAAAAATTAGAAATGGTGAGTTTGGGAGTATTACTTTTGCTTTTAATATAATTTATTTAATTGTTAATTTATATAACTTATTTTTAATAATGCCTATACTTAGCAACTGACTCTTACATTCCTAGAATTTTAGCAATATGCTCTCTCAAGCTTCAGCACACCAAATTATGGGTGCAAAGCAAGGGAAAACCAAATATATCAAAACCTTCAGCCCAGCCTCAAGTCCATGATTAGATTAAGGTAGTCTTCCCTTTCCCCTCCCCACTCTAGCTACCTATCAGAAGATAGGATGAACCATCTATAAAAGAAGGTGACATTATCCAGCATCCAGTGTTTCATACACAATGTCTGGCATTCATCAAAAATTACCAGGTATACCAAAGTGAAGGACTAAGGGAAAAAAACTAACAAAAGAAACAGGTCTACAGATGGCCCAGATATCCAGATATTTAAGTCATCAGACACAGACTTTAAAATAACTCTGATGAACATATTTAAAAAAAAATAGATGACAAAATGAATTTCAATGGAGAACTAGAATCTATTTTAAAGTATAAAGTAGTTTTAGGGCTGAAAAATGCCATACATGAAATATAAATACAAGAGAAAAAAGAAGCAGGATTAGTGAACAGAAAAACAGGTAAGTAGAAAATATTCAGACTGAAGCTAAGGGAGCTAAAAAAAATGAAAAGTTATTGAGAAGCTAATACAAGAATTACAGTTTCAGGAATGACATATTACAGCCATAGAAAGGGAAGAAACAGGTAATGGGAAAGAAGCAATATTTGAAGAGATAATAGCCAAGGATTTTCCCAAACGGAGGGAAAAAAAAAAAAAAAAACACCTCAAGTCAAGATTTAAAAAGTGCTATAAATCTGAAACAGGGTGAATACAAAAAACAAAACAAAACAAAAAAACCACATCTGGGTACATCACAGCAAATCTGATGAAAATCAAAGGCAAGGAGAAGGTCTTAAAAGCACTCAGATAAATTAACTTGAAAAATAAAAACAATTAGACCTATTAAATAAAACCAAGGGGTCGAAAAGACCAATAAAGTTGACCATTTCTTTCAGGCCCAATCAAGAAAGAGAGGGAGAAAGAAAAGAACATAGGTCCCAAACACTAGGAATGAAAATTGGATAAAACCAAAGACATGGAAAAAAAATTAATGTAATATGCTATGTATTCCTATTCTAATTAAAAATCTCAGCGTAATTTTTTTTAATTAGGTAAGATACAAAATTTCACTATAGGAGAGTTATAATACTTTAGTTGACCAGTAACCATAGAAAAAATTGAGAATTATCTCAAACCAGCTTAGTCTTTTACAGAAAAAGGAAAAAACATTACTCCTATGCAATTATAAACTGTGTCAATCGCAGAAAATAGATGAAAGCTTACCAACTTCTTTGACCAATGTAAAATGCCTCAAAAACCAAGACCTGACAAAGATATTCCAAGGAAAATATATAGACCAAATGGAATTATAAAAACAGGTATAAGGATTTTATTTTATTTACTAATTTTATTTTATTTTTTTAGAGAGAGAGTGTGTGTGAGCAGGGGAGAGGGGCTGAGGGGTAGAGAGAATCTTAAGCAGGCTACACGCTCAGTGTGGAGCCCGATGTGAGGCTCAATCCCATGACCCTGGGATCATGACCTGAGCTGAAATCAAGAGTCAGATGCTCAACAGACTGAGCCACCTTGGGGGAGGAGGGACCTAGATGTAAGGATTTTATTTTATTTTTTTATTTTATTTTATTATTTTTTTTTCTTAATTTTTTTTTAACGTTTATTTATTTTTGAGACAGAGAGAGACAGAGCATGAACGGGGGAGGAGCAGAGAGAGAGGGAGACACAGAATTGGAAGCAAGCTCCAGGCTCTGAGCCATCAGCCCAGAGCCCGACGCGGGGCTCGAACTCACGGACTGTGAGATCGTGACCTGAGCTGAAGTCAGACACTCAACTGACTGAGCCACCCAGGCGCCCCATTAAATAAGATACTAGTAAAAGAAATGTAGCCATGTGTTGAATGAGTAATACGCCATGGCAAGGTAAGATTTACTTCAGGAATGTATGGATAGTTCAATACTGGAACATCTTAGGAAAAACTATGATCATTGTAATTGTGCCCAGAAGAGGTTTTATAAAAATTTAAACTACATTCCTTAATTAAAAAAAAACCTCTTAGTGAAATAGGGATATGATTAAATATTGTGTTTCATCAAATCTAAGATTGATTGAAAGAATTATTATTCAATTATTATTCAACACCAAGGAAAAAAACCTGCCATATAAATTGTGAAATGCTACTTACTGATCATAGACACATCTAGGTTTCAGAGATGTGAACATGCTAAATATAAAAAGTACCCAATCAAATCAATGAAGTACCACAATTGGTATTGGGGTAACCAGCTAAATATTTAAAAAATAAATTTAGATCCTACCCTCAATATCTTACAACCCAGTATCTTACACCCCAATAAAATTCTAGGTTAAATAAAAATTTAAAATATTAACAATAAGACCATACAAGTCCTAGGGGAAAATATAAAGGTAAATTTGTATAACATTGGGGTGAGGTAAATCTTTCTAAACAAGATTCCCAAGGCAGAAATAAAAAAAAAAAAAATGTATGGATTACCTAAATATTTTACATTTCTATAGCTCAAAAACACTTTTAAAAAACTGGCAAACAAGCCACCTGGGAGGAATATATGCGACTCATGTGAGAAACGGAAGATTAATATTCAAATGAATTGAGAAAGACAAGCATTGGGAGATGAGTAGAAGATGAAAAACCTTCCACCTCTTAGAATAAAAAAAAAAATGAAGGGGTGCCTGAGTGGCTCAGTCGTTTGAGCGTCCAACTCTTGATTTTGGCTCAAGTCATTATCCCAGGGTTGTGGGATTGAGCCCCACGTGAGGCTCCATGGAGCCTGCCTAAGATTCTCTCTCTCTGTCTCTGTCTCTCTCTCTCTCTCTTTCCCCCTCTGCCCCCTCCCCTGCTCACGCTGTCTCTTTCTCTCTTTCTCTAAGAAAAAAAAGAAAAACAGTAAAAAATGAAGTAAAAGGAGAGATAGTTTTTACTTGTAATATCATCAAATTCAGTGTCGGTCAAGGTCTGGGAAATTAGCACTTTACTGCTAGGTGGAGTGTGGATTGGTAGTAAGTTTCTGGACAATAACTTAATGATTTATGTCAGAAGTCTTAGAATTCTGAATGCCATTAATCTAGCAAATACGCTGCTAGCAATTTATGCTAAACATCATGTTAATGCATTAAAATAAGGCTACAAGAATGTGTTTAATCACTCTTTATGAGAGCAAAAATTAATTTGAATATCTAGCTAAATGAACTCCCTAGTGAAAACGTATGTGACATTTCAAATAATATTGCAAAAGAAAGCTTAATGATCTGGAAAGAAATTTAAAACAAATTTAAAAGTTTACAAAGTAATAATTACATGTGACTCCATACTTATAAAATACAAATATCTATAAATACATGAACATAAAACAGCTTAGAATAAGGTTGTGTGCCAAATGTCAATAGTAGTTATTTCTGGGTCATTAGATTATAGGTAATTTTTTTTTATCTGACCTTTTTATTTGTTTTAAAGATGAACATGTATTTTAGGGGGTGATAAGAAAAAAATATTAAATATTTTGTCTTTATGTGTTACAAACATTGAACTATTTATTTATTTATTTACAGTTTATTTTTGAAAGAGAAAGAGAGAGTACAAGCAGGGGAGTGGCAGTGAGATGGGGGTACAGAGGACTCAAAGTGGGCTCTGTGCTGACAGCAGACAGCCCGATGCGGGGCTCAAATTCATGAGCCACAAGATCATCGGACATTTAACCAACTGAGCCACTCAGGCACCCCTGAACAATTTATTTTAAAAACTTACCTTAGAAATGTCATTCTTCTATCCCCAAATTTATCTTTCCCCAGTGATAACTGGAAAGAATGAAATAGAATGCAATTCCAAATTTATTTTCTAGAGCCCAAATTCATCTTGTCCATTTAATAATTTACTCATAACCCAAGTAGATACGTTACCCACTGCCTTCTCTTTTATCCCTAAATGACTGGTAATAATGATACGATTCCAGGAAAGGTGACCACTGGGATCTAAATAGGTTCGCTAAAACCTATTTGCAAACCTTCTCTTGGCCTACACTTCAAACATTATTTCAGGTTTTCTCCCTTCTCATGACTGTCTTCCATCTGCCTCTAGCCCTCACCTGCTCTTGTTTCCAGACACCTGGAGGTAACTGATGAAGGATGGGACACCAGTTTTAGAAGAGGTATTCCAGACTTATTTTCATAAACTGTCATGTTTGAATTGGGATTAAAAAAAAAAAAAAAAAAAAGCAACCATTGATTGAGAGCTTACTATGTACCAGGCATTATGCTAAGCACTCTAAAGAAAATTGTCTCCTTTATTCTTCTTAACTGAAACAGAAAATCAAAGCTCACAAAAGGTGTGCAGTTTATTCAAGGGAACACTGGCAGTAAGAGGTGCAACTAGGACACAAATTCGGGTCTGGCTCTTCCTAGAGGCAGCACTCCTTCGCTCCTATATTATGTTGTAATGCCTCCTTGTATTCTGGCTGAGTATTCTTTTTGCTGAGTAATTCACCATCTGGTAGCTGTCACGCTCTGGCGTTAATTGGTGCTAATTTTCTAATGATAGCCGAGTGACTATGCTTGCATTTTAAAGTGGAGCAAGCTATGATTAAGGTGTAAGACATGTGAGGTTAAAGTCACAATTTTCCCCATTTAATGTGTGCGACCTTAAATAAGCGACTTAACCTCTATGAGCCTTAATTTCCTCATTTGCAAGATGAAGATAATACCTGTGTCATGAAAACTTTTGAGAGGATTAAGTAAACAGTGTTGAAATGTTTTGTAAGTGTAAAAAACACTACACATGTGAAGCATTGATACTAAAGCATTTTAAGGATTGGCATACATTGCAGCTTTCACAATGAAAGTTCATTAGAGAACAGGAAGCATGCCACGTATTTAGAACAGAGACCAGAAGGTCAGTTAGTAAGTAATGCTTTAAGCTTCTGGCAAGTTTGTCTGCTTGGCGATCACTGCCTAGTGGTTATTGCAGACTGGTGTTGATGACAGTGAGTAGTGATTTGCTGCAGGGGTGGGATAAGGAGGAGACTGATTTTGCTTGTCCAGCATAAACCCCGGAGACAATAGATCATCGATAGCCCTACTTCTCTCACAAATTGGCCAGCCTATTTCTGGAGTGCTGTGCTCTGTGGTTCAGTGTAAGACCCTCGCCTTAAAAGGCTCATAGGCCGAATGGACCACATGCAGGGAAGAGTGACTGACTGATGGTTAGGAATCTCAAAACTGTGTCACTTGAACAGATGATGGAAGGGAACTGAAAATGCTCAGCTCAAGGGGAGGAGAGAAGGCATGGAGCCTTTGTGGTCTGTAGTTTGTAAATCTAGCTGCCCATTAGAACCACAAATTCCAAGCCTGTGCCCCCTCCAAATTCTGATTTTTAGCAAGATTGTGGTGGAGCCCGGAGTCTGTTTTTTAAAGCTTTCCTCTAATTCTTATGCTTGGTTGCCGTGAATCTAGATGAGACTTAAGAAGGATTTGCCTTAGGGTGATGTCAATAGCCATGAGAAGGAGGGAACAGCACTACAGACAACAAACACTACAGACAGTAAGAGCTGCAAAGATTTCTCAACCGTCTGTTGAGAAAAAGCTGCTACTAAAGATTAATTTGCTGTTTTAAATGTGGCTTGGGGAAAAAGATGATTACTTCAACTTTGGAAGTCTGATAGATTTCAGGTTGTAACCTAAAATTTCAGGTGTATCAATATTCCCCACAGCATGTTTCTAGTGAATATTTGTTCGATCAGAATACTACTCCTGCAAAAGACTAGCTCTGTGACATGTTGATATGTGTTCCATGAAAAATAAAGAGGGTTCTGTGTACTCTAAATACACAGGATTGCTCTCTGGGAAACAGAGTTACAATGAATTGCATGGTTGGTTCATCATAAAAATCAAGGAGTGCACAATTCACTCATGTTCACTGTAGAGCTCCGGAAGTGGATTGTTGTAGGTAGCATTTTCAAAAATGATTCAAAAAATGATTCAAAAAAAGATTCTGACCTCAGAATCTTAACCTAGGGATGTACTGTGCAGCTGATATTACCCCTGAGACACATTGAGAAATGCCACAGTAGACAAAGAAGATATTTAAGTTTAGTATGTGGAGCAAAGTATATAGAAATCACAGAAGGGATGAACCTAGGCTATGAAATGCTAAGACTCAGAAGACTAAGAACCAGTCATTGGGCTTGGCAATTGTGAGAGAACAATTTCTTTAGAAGTAGTAGTGAGAGCAAAGATTGTGAAGACTTTTGGATGCAATCTTATGGTTTCAAACCACAAACCAAAGTGGAGATAATGTAAAATATTTGAAATTGGGATGATCCCAGAAAACATAGTCATCATAGTCACATCATTATAGTTAAGGTAGGAATGGTAAGGCTAAGGAGGGAAAGCAAACTCAAGGGAAAATTTTATCTTATGTTTTTTGATACACTGAAGAAAGGTATAAAGAAGGATATATTTAAGGTATTAGAAATGAGGGAAAGAGATTTAAAGACCAGATAGAGTAAACTTTAAAACAGAAGATTAATTTTTCCCCTTTTAGGAAATAGGTAAAAGGAATTCTTTTTTATTTTTTTTAAATATTCATTTTTGAGAGAGAGAGAGAGAAAGAGACACGGAGTACGAGTGAGGGAGGAACAGAGAGAGAGGGAGACACAGAATCCAAAGCAGGCTCCAGGCTCCAGGCTCCGAGTTGTCAGCACAGAACCCGACTCGGGGCTCGATCGAACCCGTGAACCGCGAGTTCATGACCTGAGCTGAAGTTGGACGCTTAACCGACTGAGCCACCCAGGTACCCCAAAAGGAACTCTTTTAGATTAGTGATTGTCCATCTCTGAGATAAGTGTTTAATATTCAATTTTTTGGGTTGTCTAGATTTTTTTTTGCCTGTGTATGTTAAAGTATGCTTGCCGTAGAGCAGGAGTTCAACACGTGGCGACTCTTGTTCGTGTCGCTGTCGCTTCTACTATTTGAACACTTTACTGCCTTACACCACCACCAGTGAGTAGACAAAGGAAAGGAGAGTCAAAGTCAAAGCAGATAACTGTATTTGTTACCTTACGTCATTACTGTATTTCATAATCATGAATTAGCTGGATGTAACCCATGAATTCTTCTGCCATTTATATTTTCTCTCTTATTATCTTGCAACGTGCTTGGAACAAGCTACACTTGTTCATTAGCGCCTTGACAGATTTTTCAGTGCTCATCCTACTTGAAGTTTTTCTGCCCTGAGGGAAGTTGGCTTTATGCTGCTGGAGATTTGCACGTTTTACTTCTATGTACTCACTTAAGTATATAGTGTTAATGGCCGTTGCATGACTCATAGTCTGCATAAGCATAAATTAACTCCAGTACCTCTGTGGTGTGCCCTCTTTGAGATTGCTCTGGAGGACCACCCAGAAGTGGAATTTACACAAACTGCAAAGGTCCATTCAATTTAAGAAACTGAGTGGCACTGACCAAATTACACCTGCATCCTCCAGTATGAACCAGCTACCCATTTGCTTCTGACTGAGGTTCAAATTGTTGATCTTAAACTATAAAGGGCTTTATGGGCTGAATTATGGCTACTTTAAACAAGACTTCTTCCTTCAAATCAAGTGCTTTGCACATAGTGAGCACTCCATAAATGCTTTTGACTATGACTTCGTGAAAGTTCACATCTTCTGGTGAACTTCTTTTCATGGTCTCCAGCTTTGAGGGAAGGCTTTTTGATATCGAATGTTTGTCTTTCATATTATTTTTACTTGGGAGTGTAATGGAGCGTAAATTTACTGACTACGCAAGACACATCACCTTAGTGATAATCTTTTTAGCTAATTTGCCAGCCCAGTCTGAGTAATTCATGGAATCTAAGGATTTATCATTTCATTTGTGTGGGCAGGGACAATAGCTGTAAAAGAAAATATTTTTAGTAAGTTCACCAAGAAAGTAGCAAATGTATTGTTGTTGTTGTTGTTGTTGTTGTTGTTGTTGTTATTTTGCCTGGGAACTGAATCTTTTCTAACAGATTTTTCACTAGTTTGGTGCTTAGTTCATTATTTCCCACAAAGATAACTTTATAACAGGGATGTGTTAATAATTTCTGAGTATGGAATTCATACAAAAGCCCTGGGAAATTTTTTACTTCTTTATTGGGCAAAAAGTTACTTTGGAAATTACTAATATAAACAAATTAAAATTTGTTTATATATAAACAAATATATATATAAAAAGAAGAAAAGTGGGATGCCTTGCTATTTTAAATAGAAATTTCCTTTGCTTTAAAGGAATGCCATCCAGGTCAGTGGTTCTTAGGATCATCTGGAGAACTGAAAAGTATAGATTTCCAAACTCTTCGATCTGTGTTTTGTAAAAGCTTGATATAATTCAGAAAATCCTATATCTTCCAGATTCATTTATTTGGGTAACATAATGGTTTAGTCCTAATTTTTATTTCAAAGTTAGGTCAAGAAACATCTTCTGTCATCTCTTTTCAAGGCAGTTATATACTTTTCTATTAGAAAGTAGACTTTTTGTGTCTTTGGTTAAAAAAATATAAATATATATATATTACATATATATATAGTAACCTGAGATCCTGTGAGGGACCATACAGCCTGAAACTTTATCGACCCTACCAAGTCACAAGAGTAAATCCGGAATTAGCAACAAATAGATGTGGCAAATGATTCAGAAGCAGCCTATTCTCTTGCGCGCCCCCCCCCCCATATACTAAATAAAGGTACTATTCATTATTTACCTAGTTACTTGAACAAAAATTCCAAGAGTCATCCTTAATTCTTCTTTCCTTCACCCTCCCTAACCTACCAACACATTTTGCACTGTGCGCTTTCAAAACACATTTGGATTCTGAGTCCTCACCATATTCACTGCTTTACCATCATCTTTATCATCTGTTACCTGAACTTCTGTGATGGTTTTTCTGTTGTGGCTTTCTTAATATATTTTATTTTTTTGAACAGTTTTGGATTTGCAGGAAAATTGAAGAGATTGTACAGAGAGATCCCATATACTCTCTTATGCAGTTTCTCCTATTATTAATATCTTACATTTGTATAGTATATTTGTTATAAGTTATAAACTAATATTGATACATGTTTATTAACTAGAATCCATACTTTATTCAGATTTCCTTAGGTTATACCTAATGTCCTTTTTCTCTTCCAGAATCTTATCCAGGGAACCACCTTACATTTACTCGTCACGTCTCCTCAGACTTCTCTTGACTGTGACAGTTTCCCAGACTTTCCTTATTTTTGATAACTTTGAAAGTTTTGAGGAACATTGGTCAGGTATTTTGTAGGATGCCCCTCTATTGGAAGTTGTCTGATGTTTTTCTCATGATTAGACTGTGGTTATGGGTTTTGGCGAGGAAGATCACAGAGATAAAGTGCCATTTCATTTCATTCACATCATATCAACGGTACATACTATCAACATGATATCACATTTAATATTGACTTGGTCACATGGCTGAGGCAGTATTTGTTAGGTTTCCCCACTGTAAAGTTACTCTGTTTTCCACTTTCTGTACTGTTTGGAAGGAAGTCACTATGCACAGCCCACACTTAAGGAGTGGAGAGTTATGTCCCTCATCTTGAGGGCAGAGTAGCTACATAAATTATCTGGAATTCTTCTGCCAAGAGAAATGCGTGCCTTTTCTCTCATTTGTTTGATTAATCATTTATTTATATCAATGTGGACACATGGATATTCAGTTTATACTTTGGCTTATAATTCAATACTACTTTATTTTATTGTTCATATTGTTCCAGCTTTGGCTCCTATGTCTGTTTGACATACCTCCATCAATGTAGGGTTTTTATTTGTTTATTTTTGAGCCCTTCTTTGTTTTATAGCACTACTTGATAATCCAGGTTTATCTTGTGTATTTCCTACCCCAGTTCTAGAATCAGTCATTTCTCCAAGGAGCTTTGGCTCCTTTTATTAGAGAATGGTATTAAAAACCAAGATCTCGGGGTGCCTGGGTGGCTTAGTCAGTTAACGCATCCGGCTCTTGACCTCACTTCGGGTTCTGATCTTGGGCTTGTGAATTCAAGCCCCATGTTGGGTTTCACACTGGGCGTGAAGCCTACTTAAAAGAACACCACCACCACCACCAAGGTCAGGTGCCAGGTGGCCTCTCTGTTTTGGTTGTTGTTCCATTGTGGTGCATTTCTCACATAGTAGAGTGAAAATTTACATAATTGTGATTAGACTATAATTCGTTCTTTAAAAACTCTGATGATTTATGCTTAAAAATCACAACTTCTGGCAGTGGCTTTTAAAGTTGAGATCTGGCCCTTGTTTACTTTTCTGATTTCCATCTGTTGCCGTTCTCTCACTCACTTCTTTCTAGATACATTGGCCTTTATTTGCCCCTTCTTCTCTCCTTCCTCCTTTCTGCCCCCCTCCTGCTCCTATTCTTTTTTCTCCATGCTAATCTTGGGTTCTTACATTTGCCTTTTCCTTGGGAATCGGTACCAAAATTCTGTTTTGCACCCACATTGGATGTGGGCTCTTTCTCATTCTTGTGGCAACTGAAATGTCATATCCTCCTACAGCATCTCTCTGACAGTTTATTTAAAACAGGTCGCCTCCCCACTCCCCCCACCCCCACCTCAGGAACTTTCTATCCCAGTACCCTCTAGAGTTTATGATGGAAGGCATTCTATTTCAGCCTCTATATGAAATAGTCTTATTTATGTGATTTGCCATCTGACTCTCTTCACCAGAGTGTGAGCTCCTTGAGAGCAGGAACCTTGTCTGACTTAGTCTCTGCTATATCCCAAGGCCTAAAGCAGTACCTGTATATAGTCAGTGCTCAATTCATATGTGTAATGGATGAATGGGGAAAGGAATCGATGACTTTCTCACCCATTTTGCCCTTGAAAGTTTGCCTTAGGCTGAGTTTTAATGGCTTCAACTAGAAATGCAAAATGTTTAAGTGAAATAATGAATGTCATGAAAATTAGTTACTATATTTAGTTTAATTATTGAACTGTTTAATCCTAAAATTCTCAAGGAAAATTTATCCTTATAGCATTTTCCTGTGCTTCAGCCATTACTCATTTTGTTCTAAAAAAGAACTGTATAGAGTAGCAGATATTATTATCTTTACTCTGCAAATGGAAACACAACTGATTTTTTTAAGATCTAAATGACTTTTTTAGTGCTTTGTAGAAACAGAAGTACCCTTAAGACTGGCAGTTAGATCTTTTTGCCATGGTCTCTTTATTCTTAATTTGTGCTTTTCTATTCCTAATTTTGTGTTGCTTCTTCTGTTTGTGTATAGCAATATCTAGGAAATGAATGGCTTTGTAAACATATTCTTTAGACAACTAAAACATCTATTTTAACCTTAAAAGTTTTAGCTAATGATTTTAAAAAGAAAATGCTAAGTAATATACTTCTTTTTTATTAATTTTTTAATGTTTATTTATTTTTGAGAGAGAAAGAGATAGAGTGTGAGCAGGGGAGGGGCAGAGAAAGAGGGAGACACAGAATCCAAAGCAGCCTCCACGCTCTGAGCTGTCAGCACAGAGCCCAAAGCGGGGCTCAAACCCACGAACCGCAAGATCATGACCTGAGCCAAAGAAGGACACTTAACCAACTGAGCCACCCAAGAGCCCCTAAGGAATGTACTTCCGTATCTTACTAAATAGCATACTTAAAAGGTTGCTTTCATGACTTGTAGCCATCATTATTAATATTAGTTATTAAACCAGTGAGGCCCTAATGAGGTACATACGGCTCTGCTTATCCCTTTAAAGAATTCTTATAGAGTTCTGGAAAATGTAGAGGATGATATTCTTTTATCTTTTCATCTCCCATTGACAGCTCCCATTGGCCGCTGAGGTGTGTAAAGTCTTTGCCTCTACACTCATCAAGTTTGGATTGCCCTTGTTTGAGTTTCTTTTGTTGTCTCTCTCTAAAATGTTAGGATCTGCCAATTCTTGTGTCTAGCACTAACCTGCTAGCCACAACTTCTGTTGTTCTACTTCTGATTACAACCTAGAGTAGAAATGAAAATCTCCAGGGAAAATAAGAACACAAATATGAAGTGTAAAACTGATGTCGGGCAATAAATTTTACCACCTCCCAAGTCTGCCTCATCCCCCAGAGAGCACGTGCCAAATCTGTACACAACACCGGTGTTAAAGAACCAGGCAAAACCATTGGAAACATTCTCCCGCCGCGATATGACGAGACAAAGAGCCCATTGGTCAGGGTCTTATGTCTGCCTACTGGTGGCCTCTGGTAATTTGCAGGAGCAGCTGCCCCGTGCTCAAAATGCAGGTAAAGCACTTTGGCTGAAAGTGGTTAAAAATAGTGAGGGAGAATAGAGAGATCAAAATGACATTGTACCTAAAATGGGTTAAAGTGTATAAGAGCGGTGACACTGTTATTTCCGACTAACTTCTGGGTTTTGGGCTTGTGCTGGAGGTTTGAGGTTGCTGAACATCTGGCTGAAGAAGAAACGGAGGGCGGTGGTCCGCTAGGGCCGCCATAACAAAGTACCGCAGCCTGGGTGGCGTAAGCAACAGGCGTGTATCGTCTCGCGGCTCTGCAGGCTGCAAGTCCCCGATCAAGGTGTCAGCAGTGCTGCTTTCTCCTGAGGCTTCCCCTCTTAGCTTGTGGGTGGCTGTCTGCCCTCTGATTCCCTTTCTCGTAAGGACACCAGCCATATTGGATTAGGGTCCACTTGAATGACTTCATTTTCACTTAATTACCTCTTCAAAAACCCTATTTTCAAATACAGTCACAGCACCAGGGGTTAGAACTTCAACATAAGAATCTGGGGAGGACAGTTCAGTTCATAATACGAAGAAGGTGTATTCTGTTCTCTTTACCACTGTTTTTCCTTAACGTTTTGAATTTATTTTCAGTAGCTAAGGGTGTCTTTAGTTTGAAAGCTTTATTCTCCCTAGAGATGTAAATATACAGAAGAAACAATTGAATTATTTTCAGGGAAACATACGATTAAAGTGCTGTAAATGATGCAGACCGGAAATGATCCTGGAATTTGAAGAAGGCAGTTACCAGTATGGTCTGGGGAGCAGTTGTGGAACTTGGGAGCCAGAAAGGGCCTTAAGAATTATCTGTTTTTTCAGTCTTCCTTGTCCATAGGCTTGAGGTCTATAGATGCAACTTTTTGTCACCTCACACTCACTTTTCCTCTGTGCTCTCCTTTCCCCATCTCCTTTTCTTTATTCTTGGGAACTACAGAAAACTTCAGGCAGCTACCTCTCCATGGAATAGTTTGTGTGGAACAACACTGATTTCTTTCAGATGCCTCATTTTACTAATGAGGAAAATGGAGCTCACAAGTGAAATGACTTGTTCTGCTTTCTGAACTAGATTCGTGGGTCTCTTGATTCGTCCTGCAATGTGTTGTCAAGTACATTGTGTAACTATTTTAGTTAGAGAATGTTTCATTTATATTTCATTTTTTATTATTTTTTTAAAATTTTTTTAACGTTTATTTATTTTTGAGACAGAGAGAGACAGAGCACGAATGGGGGAGGGGCAGAGAGAGAGGGAGACACAGAATTGGAAGCAGGCTCCAGGCTCTGAGCCATCAGCCCAGAGCCCGATGCAGGGCTCGAACTCATGGACCGCGAGATCGTGACCTGAGCCGAAGTCGGATGCTTCACCGACCGAGCCACCCAGGCGCCCCTCATTTATCTTTTAAGGACAAATAAGATTTCTTCTCTATGTTGTGTAAACAAATCATTTATATTATTTTGCATTAGTCTTCCTTCCCTCTTAAATATTTCCAGTTTCTTCAGTTATTTTATTTATTTATTTTGAGAGAGACAGAGATAGTATGAGTTGGGGAGGGACAGGGAGAGAGGAGAGAGAGAGAATCCCAAACAGGCTCTGCACTGTCAGGATAGAGCCCGATGTGGGGCATGAACCCACGAAGCTGTGAGATCACGTCCTGAGCCAAAACCAAGAGTTGTACGCTTAACCGACTGAGCCACCCAGGTATCCCCATATCTGTCAGTTAAAAAAAAAAATAAGTGTGCAGTTAATGGACACCTTTTATTTGTCCATTTTTCTCGGTTTTTAGTTGTGGTAGCTAACGTGGCTTTAAATGCTTAAATCTATTCTTTTCCTTTCTGTGTATTAAACACAAAAGTAGATAGATCATAACCTAGTACTGCTTTGGCAACAATATCAGAATATGTTGGGTTAAAAGTAACAGAAATACCCAAGTCAAAGTGGCCTAACAATGACAGACTTGACTAACTCAACAAGGACTCTAGAAGAGAAAGGCTGTTCTCGAACTGGAATGATATCAAAGTTCTGTGTTGGCATTTCTGTGATTCTCTTGGCCTTCCTCTCGTGGTTACAAGATTGTTATAACAATCTTATTCTAGGTGTCATATCCTTACACAGTAACTTCAAAGGCAGGAAAGAGAGAGAGAGAGAGAGAGAGAGAGAGAGAGAGAGAGAGAGTAGGAAAAGGGCCTTCTCCCTAAATCCCTCCTGTCCTTCTCATGGGGAAAAAACCTTTCCAAGAAGTGTCCCAGCTGTCCTCCCTATACCTCTCACTGCTGAGAACCGGGTCACATGCCTGTCCCGGAACCAGCCACTGACAAAGGAGAGTAGGATTGCCAGAGTTGGCAGAGCCTAATTATGATCTATTCCTGGGGTGGACACATCTTTAGCACTCTTCAAAAATCAAAATTCTCTCTTCAGGGAAAAGGAAGACTGGCCATTAGATGGGTAACAAATAGTGTCTGCCACAATTATTGAACTCTTTCAATATGGTCAAATAACCACACCGATGAATGTAGAATGACAACTCTGATGAGTGCAAAGAAGGAGCAGTTGGTGCTGTGCAAGTATAAAGTAAAGGAACTTAATGTAGTCTGGCCACTCTTCTTCAAAGAACTGATAATTAAGCTAACATGTGGAGTGAGTTTTAGACGTTAAGTAGGCATAGGGGTTAAGGGATGCTAGAATGGGGGTGGAGGGGGGGAAGGAGGGGACGTTCCAAGCAGAGGAAGCATATTATGTTTCTGTAGCTGAAAGAAGGGGCACAGATATTCACCGCTATTATTACTGCCACTGGTAATGGAGTGGCCTCTGAATTACTTTTAATTTTTTTTTTTTTTTTAGTGTTTATTTATTTTTGAGAGACAGAGAGAGACAGCACGAGCCGGAGAGGGCAGAGAGAGAGAGAGGGAGACCCAGAATATGAAGCAGGCTCCAGGCTCTGAGCTGTCAGCCTAGAGCCCAACGTGGGGCTCGAACTCACGGACCGCGAGATCGTGACCTGAGCCGAAGTCGGCCGCTCAACCGACTGAGCCACCCAGGTGCCCCTGAATTACTTTTAGAGTAAGAAGAAATTCTTAGGCTTATAAGTAGGATCCTGAAGTGTTAAAATTTCTGAAGATGTTCTGTGCTTTAAGGGGACAACAGGGGCGCCTGGGTGGCTCAGTCAGTGAAGCATCTGACTCTTTATTTTGGCTCAGGTCCTGATCTCGTGGTTTGTGAGATCAAGCCCTATGTTGCTTAGGATTCTCTCTCCCCCTCTCTTCCCCTCTCCCACTCACTTGTGTGCTTTGTCTCTCTCTCAAAATAAATAAATAAACTTAAAAAAAAAATTAAGGGGAGAACAGTATAGGTTATTTGACCTGGATTGTCTTAGAAAATCCTGGGTATGGAGTTGACATATATAATGACCTTATAGACAAAAATCAGTCTGTTACACCTTCTTCTTCCTTCTAAAAATTTTCTGCAGCTAGAATCTTATATTGACATCAATTAAAAACAATAAGAACAGGGGCCCCTGTGTGGCTCAGTTGGTTAGGCATTTAACTTTTGATTTGGACTCTGGTCATGATCCCATGGTTTGTCAGTTCAAACCCTGTGTCCAGTTCCACGTCTCTCTCTCTCTCTCTCTGCTTCACCCTTGCTTGTGCTCTCTGTCTCTCTCAAAATAAATAAATAAATAAACTGAAAAAGAAAACCAATAAGAACATCACCCTCATTTTTCTACATGTTACCTGAAACCTTTTGGCATACTGCCTGCATTAACTTCATGTAGCTCATACTTACGTGGTCTCATTAAAAAAAAAAAAAAAAAAATTGATAGCATGGAACATTAAGCAAAAAGCAGTTTCTCTGAGACTTTGTGCATTCCTCATAAGAGAAAATAAAGTTTTGAAAAATAATAAGGTAAAAGCTTTTGACTTCAATACACAGAACTTTCATGGACACTGGGTTAATTTCCTATAAATAGAGATTAGTAGTTTTATAAATTTGTTCAGGACTATAGAACTGTAACCAAAGACTAAAACTGCCCTCTTCTGAAAATCTATAGTTCTGTTATCGAAAGAATGCATATATCATATGTTTTAATTATTTAAAACGTAGTAATGATACTGAAATTCTCCTAGCAACTACAAATTCATGAGAGCTGTTCAGGTTTAAAAATTTGGGAGATTTAGTGTAAGCCTCTTTTACTGTGGTAATATTGTTACAAGTGCTCTAAAATAATAGTGGCTTAAACATGTAACAGGATTGATACGGGCTACTAGTGTGTGTGTGTACTTTCAGTACAAGGAGTGGTGAACGGCCGATGCTCTGGTGTCAGCTTCCGTCTCATGATCTAAGAATGGCTGCTTCAGCCCCTGGAATCGCATTGACATTCCAGCCAGGGGGAAGAAGAGAGGGATGCAGTTCTATTGAGGGGCATAATCAGGTGCTCGACACATCAGTTCTGCCTGCATCCTTTTGGCAAGAACTTAGTCACAGGGTCACAACTAGCTACAAGAGAGGTGGGATATAGTGTGGGAAAATTGTTTTACCTAGGAAGCCCGTGTACCCATCTAAAACTTAGTCTATTTCTAAAATTAAGAAGTGGGGCGCCTGGGTGGGCTCAGTCGGTTAAGCGGCCGACATCGGCTCAGGTCATGATCTCGCGGTCCGTGGGTTTGAGCCCCGCGTCGGGCTCTGTGCTGACAGCTCAGAGCCTGGAGCCGGTTTCGGATTCTGTGTCTCCCTCTCTCTCTGACCCTCCCCCGTTCATGCTCTGTCTCTCCCTGTCTCAAAAATAAATAAAACTTTAAAAAAAATTAAAAATAAAATTAAGAAGTGGAGAACGGATGCTGAGAGACGGTAGCAGTCTGGGCGGTACTCACCGTCTTTTGGCAGTTGCCAAAGGGACTGGTTGAGTGGCTTTAAGCTTAGATGCGAGTGTGTAATCAAGGGGTAAAATGGGTGTCTGTGGAGACAATTCTACTTACGCATCTTATATCCCGTATAACCTTACTTTTTGCATTTTCATATCCCTGCCGTATAAGCTCAGTGAATTACTGAAAAAAAGCACATCATACATGGTTTGGAATGAATGAATGAACATCCGTTCTTTGCTTTTCTTGTATAATCTGTATTATGTGTGAATCCTTTTTTTTTCCACATTTGCCATTTGTTTGTTGCGATCTATATTTTACTTACTTTCTTAAAGAGGATTTAGAAGGAGGGATGATCATAGTCCATAGTACATACTTTGTGTCTTGAATGTGTACGTGTGTATTGATTCCATGTGTGTATAGAAAATCTGAGAAGTCTGATTTAACTTATACTATAGGACCAATTTTCCTTAACCCTCAAACTGATAGTATTAACTCTATTACGACGTCTTAATTATTAATAGAGTAGTTGTGAGTTTTTTGAAGGTTCAGTACTATGTTTGAGAATTCTAAAAATACTCTTGTTTTTAAACTGATACCTAACATCATTAATTAGTTTGTGAAGATGTTTTCTCTGCACTTTATGGGTAT
The DNA here is from genome assembly GCF_023721935.1 of Panthera uncia. Taxonomy (NCBI): domain Eukaryota; kingdom Metazoa; phylum Chordata; class Mammalia; order Carnivora; family Felidae; genus Panthera; species Panthera uncia. The sequence continues at coordinate 88,178,114 of NC_064809.1, forward strand.
ATTTTACATATTGGCCAGCTATCTCTGGAGAAGATAAGATGGTCTGAGGGATAAAAGTTTTTTGATATGATTTTTCATGTCTCAAAAGATGCATTTTTATAGAGGTTTGGGCCACTGTACCTTATTTTTAGCTTTCTTTTAGTTTACAGATTCATTTGTTCATGTAGTAATTCCTACTAATTAATTAATTAATTACAGATTCATTTTCATGTATTAATTCATGTAATTAATTCCTATTAATTTCTTTAAAGTTTACTTATTTATTTTGAGAGAAAGAGAGAGTGCAAGCAGGGGAGAGCTGGGGGGGCAGGTGGGGGGTGGAGAGAGAGAGAGAGTCGTAAGCAGACTCCGTGCCATGCCTGCTCCTGCCATGGCACAGAGCCTGACGCAGGGCTTGAACGCACAAACTGTGGGATCATGACCCGAGCTGAAACCAAGAGTCGGACGCTGAACTGACTGAGCCACCCAGGCGCCCCCTACTGTAAAATTTTAAAAACTCTTAAATGTCACATGCTTCAGTAAGTGTTGGGAATATGCAGATGGATGAAACCCAGTCTGCATCTTGCTGAGGTTAGTGTCTGGGAGGCAAGGGGGGCAGGCAGTGTGCTGATGGGATGGAGGGGAGTCTTCATAGTTGAGTAAGAGTTTGTCAGTGATGAGCTGGGGGGAGGGCATTCTAGCCTGAGAGTACTGGATGCAGGCTCATAATGTGGTAATGGTTCTTTATTTGGTGAGAGTGAAGGATACGGTGTGGATTAGAGATGGGGTGGAGGAGCCTGGACTGAGTACCTTTTTACATGATGATTTATTACCAGGCCTGGTCCTACCACTTGCAGGACCTGGGCAAGAGGACACATGGGAATACAAGATAGCTAGTCATTTAAGAAGTTATAAATCAAGGCAATAAACTGTTAGAAAAGGATATACCAATCTATCTTGACAAAAGCAGTGAAAACTGTGTGTAAAACCATTGATACCAAATAACTGAGAACAGTGCAAATAAAGTTAATTTAGACTTCCACCAAAAGACTATTATTCATTATTCATCCTGGGGAAATGCAGAGACAATGGCAAGTGGGCCAAGAGTGGGAGAAGAGGAGGGGACGTCTCCCTCAGCTTTCTCTTCCAAAGGCTGTGGAATCCATAAGAGAACACCTCCTTTGTTTTCTTCTTTTCTGGGGGGAGGAGCTCTTTCGTTTCTGCCAGCCTCTGTCCTATCATCGCCCCTTCCCCATCTCCACCGGCCCTGCGCCTGAGTTCCAAGGCTGTGTAGACCTTGCCGGTCTGGTCCAAGGGGCAACCTCTGGCCCCTAGGTGCTCCGATCCTCCACTCTCACGGAAGGGTTTGAATTAAGAATTCTCTGAGCAGAAATAGCATTTTGCCCTGTCTTCTTTGTGTCCCCTTCCTTCTGCCCTTGGGTCCAAGCTCCCTCCTTCAAGCAGCAGCTTTTGGCCGCCCCTCGGGCTTGAGGTACATACACTAGTAGAACAACCTGACTTGAAGAAAGGACCCATCTAGGGTGAGGAAGCTGGCTCAGGCAGGGCCCTTTGGGTGAAGAATGCCACAGACCCTGGTACTTGGAGCTTCGGATACAGGAGGGGACTCCCTGCCTGGTGGGGAGGAGGGCACAGCCAGAGGAAGACCAAAGCAGAGCCTTTTGCTCACTTGTAAGGCTAGTGCTGCATAGCACACACGTGTGCCATCACGCGCAGACACAAATGCACGTACATGTACCCAAAAGTTGTGCAAAATTGCCCAGACTCTCAATATGTGGAGTGCATTTGTCTTCTTTTCTATTCCAGTTCAGGTTTAAAAAAAATACTAGTTGTATTAAATTAATTTTATAATCCACTAATGGGTCAATTTGTGACCCAAGTTTGGAGAGGCCTGCTCTAGTTTTTGAGGTGGTGGTAATGTGATCAGATTCGTGTTTTGGAAACATCTGGCAGCTGATGGGGTGACGGATTGGATGGGTGGGTGGGATTTCTGGGTATGAGATTCTGAGTCAAAGATAGGCCCAAAGGTGGTAAGAGTAAGAACAGAGAGAAGGGGAAGGTAGTGAAATCAACAGGTCTTGGTGACAAATTTGATACAGGGTGTGCAGAAGAAAACTAGGACAATATCATGATGCCCAATTTCAGTGATAGGGAATATAGCAGAGAATTATATTTGAAGGACAATACATTGAATTGAGCTTGGTACATAGGTCATTTGAGGTCCCAGTGCAACATTCAGGTAGTATTGCTTGTTAGTCGGAGAGAGGTTTAGTAAAGTAGGGATGGTAAGAGGGCTTTTGGTTTAGCAATACGTTTAGCTTTTGGTTTAGCAATACATTTAGCTTTTGGTTTAGCAACGGGAAGCCACTGATAAACCTTAGCAAGGACAGATCGTGGTGGCTCAAACAGCGAATGTGTTGGGAGGTCAGGAGAAGAAAACATACACCATACGGTATAGTTTATCCTTTCCCATAGGCTCGATTGTGAGCATAGGAAGAAAGCAGATAACAAGAATAGGGCACCTACTTGAAGGAGGACATTTATTTAATTCCTTAGCACTCCTCTTCAGAAGGGAGGAGAAACCTGCGGGAAACCTGGATATTGAAGACACAAGAGAGGGGCACCTGGGTGGCTCAGTCGGTTTTAAGCGTCAGACTCTGGATCTCGGCTCAGGTCACGATCTCACGGTTCGTGAGTTGGAGCCCTGCGTCCGGCTCTGCGCTGACAGAACAGAGCCTGCTTGGGATTCTCTCTCTTCCCCTCTCTCTGCCCCTCCCTTGCTGTTGCTCTCTCTGTGTCTCTCTCAAAATAAACCGATAAACTTAAAAAAAAAAAAAAAAGATACAGCAGAGAGGAGTCATTCATCCAGCCCGGTTCCAGGGCAGATGAGAGAATGCATTTTAGCACATAAGTGGAGAAAAGCCCAGACAGAAGGAAGAACACCTCCTATCCAGGTGAGAAGGATGTGTGTTTGTTGGTGGAAGTTCCCCTCCACAGACAGTTGTTGGGTATAATAAGCAGCAGGTGCCGTGCAACCGCTGTGGCTGCAGAGATGAGGAAGGTGTAGTGGGGAAGATAGGCAAGGAAACCAGCAGGATGTGGGGCCAACGCCATTTCGAGCTGTGCTCAGGGATGCTGGGAACAAAGAAGGGGGCGCGAGGCAAGCCTTTCCAGAAGAGGAGGGAGGACAAAAAGCAAAAGTGGTTTGCACCTGGAAGAGCAGTCGGGGCCGTCTAAGTGAAGGAGTGGGATGAGGAGTGCGGTCAGGCTAGGGCTTGGGAGAGCGGGCCTGCATCGCACTGCTGGTTGTCGGCAACCGTGGCCGTGACAACACTTTTTTGTTTTTACCATTATTGACTCTAAGTATCAGGTGAAACCTCATTTAGGAATACTTGAGAAAATGGGTTTTTATGACAAAGAAAGCTGCCTCTTGCTTATCCTCTCCCCCTCTCCCCTTTGATGACTTATCTCGAAACTAATTTAGGTAAAGAAAGCCACCGCTTCCAAAAGTGCTTTGGTACCCTGGCATAATTTCAAAGAAATCTCCTTTCCCACTTAGTTAACTACATTTCCCCAGGAAAAAAAAAAAAAATCTTCTCTGTCAATGTAACATCCCTTAACAGGACTCCTGCTGGTGGGTTCTTGTATCTTGCTGTGGCAGCTGTGAACATATATACTATTGATTGTTAATGTGTGATATAAATCCGACTGGAGCATGCCCACTAATTGGTTTGAGAGCTAGATATAGACAATGCTGTCTTATAGTAGCTTGTGTAGATAGGCCTAGTCATAGGGTTAATTCTGCCTGACAGCACATCAGCAGCATCTTGAGAGTAATTACCCAACAGAAGTTTTCCCACAGCCGAACTGAGAGCTTCAAAGGCTTCTGAATTTACAACCAGTATTAGCCTATATCTGAAACATAATGTTCCCACAAGGGCTCAGATTTTTTTTCTCCCTCTTGTTAAATGTATGGGGTTACCAGGTTCATTTACTCAGCGCACAACTTAGTGAAAAATTACCTGGTGTTGAATAATTGGAAATCTTTAATAATAAGTAAAGAGGATAAATTTAAATTTGAGTTTTTTATTGCTTTATTATATTACGGAAACAAGTTAATCTACCTCTTTTTTTTTTTTAACGCAATTTATGCTCCTTCTCTCAAAACAAGTTAAAAAGTATCTTTTTCATGCTTGCTATCTCTGCAGATATGTGCATGTTCAGGGGACGTAGGATAATGCATACGTTTAAAATAGTTAAAAGAGATATGTATTTACATTTTAAAAAGCTGTTTTCCTTGTTGGCCATTGAACTGAAATCTGTAACCACTACATCCCCTCCCGTAAAGTACCAGTTGTTCTTTAATATGCAATTTTTGTATTGTAAAACATTTCTTTCTCTTTGCAGGTCAGAAAGCAAATTTGACTCCGGCTCAGGTATGTTTACATTAGTGATGTTATTCTGAGTATATTTTATTTACATTATTCTCTGAGGAGCAACTCATCAGATCAAGAGCCATTTTGATTTTAAACAGACGAGGCAGCCTCTTTTCAAAATATGAACCCCACCTCAAAGCAGGGCGATTGGCTGCCTGGAATCAGAACTTGAGATGTTCACTTTGGGATTCTCGATAGTTCTGCAATAAGCATTAAATGCTCTCTATCTGCAGAGTTCCATTTTAAGAGCAGAAGTGGGGGTTGTACATTCTTGCCGCTCAAAATACAATATTATTCTCTCAGTAGGCAAAGCATCCTGAATAATTTGAAGATTATGTGCAAGGGACTTGTCGTCAAATGTGGATAATAAATACATTTAATCCAGCAAACTGTAAGGAGTTTTAGCCAGTAGAAATGGAAATTTCTTTATGATTTATTAGTTTTTTAAAAAATTTGTTTTGTTGTGGGAGTGGATAATGCAAAACTAAGGTCACCTTAAGCCATTACTTTTGTATCTATCAAGACAAAATTCACATTCTCACAAACAGTGGCATATCAGCCTCATTAGATGCTTTCTTTTCATTAAGCATGAATGTAGCCATATAATCCTTAGGTTTGACTGAGGCTCTATGTCATTTTCTGAGATTTATGTGTTCCAGAATTTCTAATGGTGTTTATAATTAAAGCACAAAAATTTCCTCTTATTCAGTACAAAGGCCTGATGCCCTTTAGTGAACTGTTAATAGATAAATAAACGTTGATTATTTTTTATTTTTCCAGGAGAAAATAATTTTCAGAGAAACATAGAATTTATTGAATTTAAAAGTAACATTCTGACTCTGGTTTGAGTTCCATTATGTTTTAACTTAAAAACACTTTTTTGTTTATTATGCTCCCAAGGGAGCTAAGGACTATATATTCTTTTTGGTAGTGGTGTTAAGGAGCCAACATGCTGTTTCGTTAAAAGCTTCATCTTTCTTTTATTGTATTCCTTTATGAATGTCTCCAATTTGGTGAGCCTCTTTAATATGAAGTTGGTACATGTGAGTTAACAATTTCACCAGAAATCTTTCCATTCTGTGTGTTCTTGGGCTTCTGAATCACATCTGACATTAATAGCATAAAACCAACATTTCTCGTTTACAATATTGACTGCATGGAGACTGAAGTCATGGTGGCCTTGTATCAGTGACTTGACTTTTTATTGATTCATAGGAGGTGACTCAAAATAAGGTGAAAAGTCTTTGTCATTTTTTAAACAGTAAAATATTTAAGTATGATAAAAAAATAAATGAATAGACTTGATAGAGAATGAATTTTTACATAGAAGTGGGATGTCTTTTTATCATTTGCCAGTAAGTCACCAAGTGTCATATTAAGGGCCTACTTTGTTATGATCCGATTTAATTCCCTAAACATCAATCAGAAACTGATTTTAGGGTATAGTATCTGGAACATAGTTCTCAAAAATGAAAAAGTCCACCAGGTTCATTTTGAAGGTAAAACCTGGAAATAGTGTACAAAATTGAAATATTAGGCAGCTATTGTCAAAGTCAGAAAATTTACGTTGAATTTTGAAATCCAAATTAAAATATGCCGCTAAACTCCTGTAGTGATAGTTATAACATCTGTACAGGCATACATCTTTCACTCTAGTGACCAAAGATTTTGTTCATGATCCTTTTTTTTTCTAAGTCCTAATTTTTTTAAGCAGGTTTATCACGGACCACATCTGCATGTCTTTGAAAAGTACAAAGTTCTGTACCCTGAAAAATCTTACGGGGAATACTGATGAAAAGTTTATTTATTCTTTTAATTTAGAATTTAGATATGTTATGGAAAGAATTCAGATGGTTTCAAATTAAGAAACAGGTAATTATGTTTTCTTATAAGCTCTTTTAGCTTAGTATCGAATGAGGGAATCATGGCAGAGGAAGCTGGACCTGTATTCTTTGGCACGCTCTATCATGCAAATTTTGGTCAGAAATAAGATAGCATATTGGAACAATTAAATGTATGACTTTAATAGGTTCAGATTCTCTATTGTTCATCAAATACAGAAAGTGAACTTGCTCTGCTTAATGTTGTATACAGCTGTAAGAGTGTTCCTGACAGAGTAAGCTTTGTAAATGAAGGAGGATGCCAATCTTACCAAGGCAAAACAAAACAAAACAAAAACACTTAAAAAATAAACAGTATGGTCAGTGACTAGCCATAAAGGAAAGGATTTCAAAGTAAAATGTTACATGTATATGTATGTACCTATAGCTCCCCTCCCAAGTGAGGAACCCAATTCATGCAGGGCTTATGCACATTTGTAGTGTGTGTAACCAAGTTTCTGACTGTGGAGTGAGATTCATGAGGAAGGAAGGGAGATTTTCACTGTCATCACATGGGGAAAAATGTCAGTTGTTGAATGATCAGCCTAGAGAGAGATTTAAATTTTTTCTTATCAAAATTATATCATTTTTTTTCTATAAAAGCATCTGCAAACAAACTTGTGTTTTTTAAAGTTTCAAAAAATTTTATAATGAAAAATTTCAACTCTCTATAAAATTAGAGAGTGTGGTGTAGTGGACATCCACATAATCCATCATCTAGATTTTACTATTGTTAATAATTTGCCATATTTATTTCACTTTCCTTTCTTTGCTTGAAATATTTTAAAGTAAAATACGTCCATTTCATGTCATTTTTGAAGCCTGAAGGTTATGGATTGTCTTGATTTACTGAAAGAGATCAACTACTTTTTTGAGTTTTTTTTGTCTGTCTCAGAAATGTGGGTCACATACAGATTCTTCTGGAAAGGGTTGTGGCATTACCATGTCCACATCAGTTAAAGGGTCCTCAAAAGTTCTATTTGTGGTGAAGGTTAAGAAAACCTTTAACCAGAAGGTAGAGGCACTGAATTAATTCTGATCCGAGAACCCCAGGAATGTTCTGTCCTGGAGATTAATTTGATTAACACTTTAGCTGCCCTCTAGCTGTGTCCTCTATGTACTGAGTTATATACTGATTAAAGTTTGTTTCTGTTGGTTTATAACTCAGTCACGTCAAGCTTTTGGCTTTGCCGATGGAGAGCAATCAGGCCACCTTTTTTCTCACGCAGTTTTAGGGTTTCCATTTTAATGCCGTTTCCTAGTTGATGCACTGCTGTTGCTTGCCTGCATTCGTGTGTAGCTGGTGATTTTATTAATAGAGTGAAACAGACTTCCTTTTATGTTCAGGAGTAGCAAGAAGCCGTGCTCTTCTCCCCACCTCCCAAGAAGGGAAGTCAGTTGATGTGGAGGAAGCAGAGCATTGAGTCTAATGCAGTGATTAAACATGAAAGCTATATATCAAATCTCAGGAGAAACATGCTTTGGAAAGAGGCAGGGAACTGTGGAGCATATTGCATGATAGGCTGTGTAAACAGAGCCCTGGAGGTCAGTGTGTGGATGCAAACCAATTAAATAAAGAAATTACTGGCTTTGCTTTCTGTCATCTGGATGGGGAGGATCACAAGTTAACATGCACAGGGTTGAAGTGTAAACTTTGCTTGAATAAGCAAGGCACCTTTGGAAACTTCGTTAACTCTTTCAGTTCTCTACTAAATTGTTTTTTTTTTTTTTTAATTTCACCAAAAGAAGTTAAAAACAAAAACCGAATATATGCTGTCTTTGCCCTCCTGTACATATCCATTAGCAAAGGTGTGAGTGATGAGTAGAACTGAAGAGAAAGCAGAGGATGAACTGCTGGAAAGAGCAGAGTTGAGTGTATAGTCAGATTTCAGGAACATGCACATGTCTTTTAAAAAAAAAAAACCATTTGGAAAAGCAGAGCTCTTGGAGAATAACTGAAAAAAGATGTTTTTCTCTTCTCCTGAATCCTGAATATAAGGCAAACATATAGTTGGAATTTACTAGTCACTATGTTAACATCAGGATATTGTTATTTCTGTTCTGTTAAAATAGGATAGTTTTCTGACCAAGAAGAACCTGAAGCCTATAAGTTAATAACTATACGTCAAGGACTGCCCGGAGTCTAAATCTGTGGTGTTAACCTTCTCAGGCCATGTTTGAATGAGAAAATGAAATACCAAGTTAAAATGATGGTTTCATGGTCCATAAACATTCAAAACAAGGATTTTTTTTTCTTTTCTGTAGAGTCATGTTGGCTGAGAAAGTGAATAAGCTTACGTTTGGTGCTTGTTGATTCTCGGCTGCTTGGAATAGCTATACTAAAGATATGGGCTCGCAGAACACAGCAACTCAAAGGTATAAGATTTCATGAAAGCAAATTATGGAGGATTAAGAAACCTAATGAGCATGGTTTAGCGTGGAGAGTAGAGGAGGGAGCTTACTATTAAATAAAGCCCAAGAGTGTACAAGGTTAGGAGATCCTAAAAGACACGATAATAAAAGGCACAACAGAATATAATTATCCTGAAGGGGGAAAAAAAAACCCAAGGAACAAAAAGCAGCTAGTGTCGCTTTTAAGATCTGTAGTTAAAAGGGACTCTACGCCAGGGTAAGGAAATCAAAGAATATAATCAGTTAAAGCTTGAGGCAAAAACATAAGGGCAGTGAAAAATACAGTGGGCTGCTAATGGTGGTCACTAGGTTGAAGGGAAATGAGGAATCTGAATGGTGTAGAACTTAGGGTGTTGAAAGCTTGCGACAAATGAGACAGTCTGCCTAACACAGTGAGGCTTTCTTAAGAAATATTAATAAAGGAAACATTTTCAGATCTTATCTATGTGGCATTATATTGGTAATACTTTTCAGTTGCTTCAAATCAATGTTGTCATTTTCAGTTTCTTATTTTTGAATGGCTTGTGACAAACGAAGAGCAAGGAAATACAATGTAAATCTCTATTGTTGGGCATCGTTCATTAATAGAAATAGGAAAAATATTGTCTACTCATCTGTTCATTCGTTCAGTCTACATTTATCACGCATGCTGTATGCCATACCCAGATGCTGAGGTTATGGCTGTGAACAGGGTGGATACAATTCATTTTCCAGAATCTTACAGCTAGTTGGGCCGTTTTACAGATTCACATGGATTTCTCTGCATATTTAGCTAAAAAGGGCTAACAAGGTTAAATTTAGATCCAGATGGTGAATTAAAGAACTCTTGATGTTTAAAGATAAGCTAATCTATTTTAGGTTTTGACATATTTATCTTTCTTTAATTTATTCAAACGGTATCACTTTGGTTTCTACTTTGACTTGTAAGAAACCAGCCTAATAATACTACTGGTTAGTGTGTAATTTTTCTATAGCTTTTAATAAGGAGTGACTTTTCACATTTGATTGTCATTAAAAGAGAGTAATTTACAAGAGAACAATGACAAATGTTTGGGAATACTGTTCTCTTCTTCACTTTTATTGAACTTTTGATGTGTTCTTTTACTGCATCCTAATCAGGGTTGGCCTGAAAAATCAGGCCATCTTCTTTAGAACAGTCTCACTGGATTGTGTAGAAGCAAGTAGAGGGCACCTAGCCTTTCATCGCCTTTTATAAAGTGATTTACACACCAGGAAGCAGCAAGGCATAGCAGCTAAGTGCAGAGGTTTTGCATCAGATAGATCTAAATGAAGACTCTCCTTATGTCTAATAATTTTCTGTTGGCTTTCTTGGATTTCATATATACCATTATGTTACATACTTAATTTTTTTTCTTTTCTTCTAATTTAGAACTAGAGTATTTAAAGCTACAAATTTCCTTCATTAAAGCTTTAGCCGGGTCCCAGATATTTTTTATATTGTATTGTAAATAGTTGCAGTTTTGACTTTCTTTTGGACACAATGATTATTTAGGAAAGTGTTTTACCTTTCCATATGTACTATTTTCTACTTTTGTTTGTAAGTTTCAGTTTCATTGCTTGGTGGTCAGAGAATGTAGTCTTACTATTTTTTAGTAAGTCTATTATCTGGTACTTATTAAAGTTGTAGTTTTGGCCTAATATATATTTAATTTTTATAACTCTTCTGTGGGTGATACAAAAACTATATTCTCTGAAATATAAAGGATTTCATGTAAATTTATTAGATCAGTCTGAGTCATGATTTATATCATTATTTATTTGGTTTCTCTTTTATCTGATAAGGACTTTGAGAAGAGAGATACTCTGTCAAAAAAAAATATATATATATATATATTTTTTTAACCTGAAAAAAAAATATATTTTAACCTGAATTCTACCTCTTTAGATATCACCATCCCTGTGTTTTCAGCTTCAGGTACTATGTGTTTTCCGGCATTAGCCACCTTGCTTGGGTCATGTATTGTACTTGCCTTCCTGTAGAGAACGTTATTCCAAAGCAGTGCCCAAAGAAATGAAGGCTCCTCCAAAAAGGAAACTTATGCTATTCCAAATTCATATGTGAAGCAAGAAGTTGTTATACTACCTGTAAACACTGATGCTTTCCCCTTCCTTTTTGCCCTCAACATCATCCCATAGCTTTGTAAGGAAAGTGGCTCCAAGCCTTTAGGTTTTAAGGTTCAGCCCAAACATTGCCCCCTCAATTAAATCTAGCCATCTTTTACACCTCCCCAGCAGTTAATCATTCCTTCCTGTGGGCAAACACTGGATCTTATACTTGGATTTATTACAGCATTTATGCTCTGCTATACTTATTTGTGTGAATCTTTTCTTTCTAAGTCTGTGAGTGTTTTGAAGAAAGAACCGTGTCTTATTCACCTTTATAGCCTTGGTATCTGGTATGAATAATTAGTTCATAAACAAAAATTCCGTGAGGTTGGGAGTTCTGTTCTTCACTTGCAATAGAAATGCTTAACTAACTACCAAAGATTTACTCTCCCCTTTCAGAGTCACGGGGAAGTGGCTACGCAGTGAGAGATGGCAATTTCCCATCCCTCTCCACCAATGTGGGGGCATGTGACTAATTCTCCAGTGGAGTATGTGTCATTTCTGGGTTAGGGGATTAAGTATCCAGTATACTCCACCTCTCTCTTCTGAAGTTATGTCAGAGGTACATGTTGAACATGATGGCATCACAGTATGGAAGGAGTCTGTATCCCGGAGTCATGCTTGGAAGAGATTCACTCAGGAGAGCCCTTCACCTCAGAGCATCTTCAGTGGCCTTTATGCAGAAGGAAATAAACTTTTATTGTAATAAGCCACTGAGATTTTGCCATTGTTTATTATGGCAGCTAAAGTTACAAACCCTGATTAGCCCAGTGCCTAGAATACTTCCTGGCAGAGAGTTGGTGCTCATTGATTATTGTTGGATAAATGATAAAATTAATGGCTAGGGATTATATTGTCTAACCCAAAGATGATCCTTTAAATGAGGGATCATAGAAATATAGTATACTGTGTTCTGTATAATCACCAAGCCTATCACTTGTCAATTGTCACAATCATACATTATTGTGACTTTAAGAAGTCACTTTAAAAAGCAGTGACTTAAAACAACAATAATATATTCTTGCTCATATGTCTGTGGATTGGTTGGGAGTTGGCTGACATAGGTTGGTCACAGGTTGGGTCCAGGCCTGCTCCACGGGTATTGTCATTGATGATAAAAGAGAAGAGGGCAGACTTCACTATGCGAGCACATTTCAAGCCTTTGTTTGCATCAGACCTGCCAACATCTTATTGGCCAAGCAAGTCACATGTCCAAGCTGAAAGCGAAGGAAGGGGAAAGAATTCTGCCCTTCCTCCTCACTAATCATGCAGATGTAAGTATTCTCTCTTCCTTCTGGTGGGAAGAACTGCTGCGTCACATGGCAAAAGGTGTAGAGATGGGAAGGGGAAAAGAATAGGAGCCTATAATGGAATCTACTACATTAGCACATCCTGTACTTGGATCAATTCTTTGGTAAAATGTTTATAGAGTTGGAAATATTATATTTCTAAATTGAATCCAATTCCTTCTTTATAATCACATTACAGTAACCTAACTTTGGATGTAGTATTAATAGTATATGATAATGAAAATATTTGTATAATGCTTTGCCATTTAAATGGTACTTTGATAAATCGTACCAAGTTTGAGACTCAAAAGTTAGCAAGATACACAGGGATATTTTTTTACCAGTGTAGGAGTTGAAATACAGAAAGGTTAAATGACTTGTTTAAGGCCACGTGGCCAGTAAATGGCCAATCTGGGATTGGACTTCAGATCTCCAACTTACAAGGACTGTGTCCTTTTTATTAGATCATGGGTTAGTTATTTGTTTGTTTGTTTTTTAAGTTTATTTATTTTGAGAGAGAGAGCATGCATGTGTGTGTGTGAGCAGGGGAGGGGCAGAGAGAGAGAGGGAGAGAGAGAATCCCCAGCAGGCTCCATGCTGTCAGTGCAGAGCCCAATGCAGGACTCCAGCTCATGAAATGTGAGATCATGACCTGAGTTGAAATCAAGAGTTGGATGCTTAACCAGTTGAGCCACCCAGGTGCCCCGATTTAGCAACTGTTATACATTATAAAATGTATTTTTCTCAAATTAAACATAATATGATTATAAACATGCCTTGAAAATATAAAGCGTAATACAGATTTATATATGGTTTCAATGTGGCTTTTAGTAGGCCATTGAAAGGTTGCTGGCAGTTTCCCAAGAGGCCTCAAAAGATAACATTAATTGCCTTGGTGAATTTTCTGTGTTCTAGTATCTAGTCTTAAACTTCCAGGCCCAGAAACTTAGATGTTTTAGTATCTTTTAGGGATGGACTCATATTGACAAACCCACAATACTAATGGATTAAGCTAGAATGCCAATGTATTTGTGTATGATGATAAATACAATTTTCCCATGCCTCAGAATACTTACATGTGCATGATCAGCGTCTTCTTTCTCTTAGTGAGGCTATGTGACTCACAAAACTCACAGTAAGAACTCACTTTATCAATTGACCGAATTAAATCAGTACATATTGGGACTGAAATTTCCTTACCATAGCATATTAGCACCCTAAAGGCAGGCACCTACATGGGGAGTCAGATCATAACCAAAAAGTTGCTCTGTTGAGCACAAAATAAGAAAAAAAGGGAAATAAACAGATTGAAATATTTAGCTTTGGTGAGTTTAAGTTAACATGAATTATCTATCTCAAAATAGGGGTCATCCTGGCCAGTGAGACTTGATATAACTTAACATTCATTGACTTCACCTTCATCCATCCATCTACCCATCCATCCTTATGAAAGACAGCTTTGCCTTTGGGCTTGGAAAACATACTACAAGTCCATTACCTGAGACTTTGTTTCCAAGTTCTTGGAGCAGGAGACCATGTGTGGAAACTTTAGAACTTAAAATTTATAGTTTAAATTTTTCTTAGCTATTGAAGCACGTATTAAAATTTTAATGGTTTAACATACCACGTCAGCATACTAAAATTAAGATGCAGAACAAGGTCAATATATAGATCAAGATATAGAACATTTCTATTACCTAGAATGTTCCCTCATATTTTCCTTCAGTCAACTCCCACTTCTCAGAGGCAACCATTGTTCTGACTTTAGTCACCATTGATGAGATTAGTCTGTTCTTGAACTTCATATACAATAAAATCATACAGTGTGTACTCTCTTGTGCGTGGTATCTTTTACTCTATATAATGTTTTTGAGATTTAATCATGTTATTTGTAAGTACCAGCAGTTACTGCTGTGTAGTATTAAGTTGGGATGCATATTTTGGTCTAAGTCAGGCTACCCTTCATGCAGTTAGGTTTCCTGAGCTATCTCTGTTTCTGAAATTCTCAGGCCCAGAATACTGTTGTTAATGCACTGAGGCAGTATGTAGACATTTTTACTTTGACGCTTCATGATCAGTCAGTGTAATGCATTGTGCATGTAGAACACTTACTCTAAGACGTGGTGGAGGATATAGGAGTGTGACACAGTTTCTGCCCTCATGGAGCTTGTCATGTAATTGAAGAGATGAGATACATGCATACACATATACACAAAAATACCTGTAGGTGCAGTTTCCAGTAATGGAGTCCTACTGGAATTTAGAAGGGAAATTACTGTAGGCTACAGTGACTGATTAGGTGGGTTCCTTGTTGGAGGTACAATTTAGATCTTCAGAGGTCAAATTTGGATAGAGATAAAAGAGATGGTTTTTAAATAGAGAGCCACTTAAAGTCAGGCACAGAGGCAAAGTGCAAAAAGTATTTGAGGAACAGTAAGTAGAGGACTTTTGTTGGGAAGTAATGGTACAGTTGGGCGTCTATTAGAGACCACAGGTTAAAGAATTTGGACTTCACTCTACAGATAATAGTAACAATCGCCAACACTGATTTTATACTTACTATGTGACAGGCACTGTACCAAGTGCTTTATGTTGACTAATTCATTGAATTTGTACAAATCATGCACTATTACTCCCATTTTATAAATTGAGTAGAGTAAGGCACAGAGAGCTTGGGTATTTTGCCCAAAGTTACATAGCTAGTACGACAGAACTGAGATTTGATCCTAAGTAGCCTAATCACAGAACCCACAGTCTTAACCATTATGCAGTAAAACCCCTAGAATATGGGTCGACGTGATGAAAAAATATTTATGAATTTTTACTGATATGACTTCTTATTCATACACATGACCGTTCTTACTCATACACATGACATATTTGTCCATACAGTCACACATGGTTGTAGAAATTTTCTCCCCCAAAAAGTTCATGCAGGAATCTGTTGAGAAACAGGTTTTAAAGGTGATGTTGAGTTTTAATTTCTAAAAGCAGATTGTCCCCACAACATTAAATCACCTGTGGAAAAAGACACTCATACAGGATTTGTTGTAAAGAAATGATTGATGAAGAATTAACAGTCTCTAGAGAATTGATAATAATTTTGTTTTGGACAGCACCTTATTTTTAATACAGTTCAAAATTAAGATAATTCAATTAATATAGTTGACTGTAGTTGCTATAGGAAGTGAAATGCTTACCTTAGATCGGTAGATATCCTATCAAGTGGAATGAATTGGTAGTCGTTGTTACCTTCTGGAGAGATAGCACATGGGTTATTTGTCCATTCATGTTAATTGACATATCTTGCTCATTCCTGGGCAGAAATAAGACCCATTTAACTACGAAGGGTAGAAATTTTGTTTTGAACACATTACTTGGTTGCAGGCTTAAGATTTTTAACATTTTGCTGCAGTATGAAAATATTTTGTTTAGAGAACAAGTACAAACGCAGTAAGCAAACTATCAATTATTTGCTTATTATGTCAAAATGTTCTGATAAAAATAGTTTAAAATGCCAGTGACATTTTAGTTCTTTTTTTATGTCTCAGCAATTTTTTGGTTCTATCTTTTGTATTCTAGAGCTATGCTATAGGAAAGAACATTTTAGAAGAGGTTCTTTCGATTTTTCATTAATTCCCTGGATAGGAATCAAAGATAAATCAAAGATAATCAAAGATAAAAATTAAAGTAAATTTTTGCTTGATTATCATGGGTCTTTTAGTGATTTTCAATATATATGTTTTGGAGATTCCAGTACTGTTTCTTAATTAAGAACTTAAGTGGCCAGATGCCTTACGTGATATTCGATGTTGGAATTAGTAATCTTCTATTCTAGTTGTACTTTTTTTGTTTTTGTTGAAATTCAGGACATATTGATATATATTAAAGGCATGTTTAGTCGACATCATATTTTCACACAATAACATGTGGTAATGTTCACTGAATAAGTGATGAGTGAATGATTGATAAGTGGGATGATGTTGAGTTTTGCAAAGAAATGTATTTTTGCCATTTCCAAAATAATATAGAATACTTACTAAATTGCATTTTTCTTCAAAAAGTGTGTCTATAAATTACCTTGTCATCCAAATCATTTACATCATGGATAGAAGACCATCATGTAGAAGGTGAGAGATGTGAAGGACAATAAAATTCAATAACAATGGAGATATGTTGTGGCAGAGCATAGCAGCACAAAACAGTAATGTGAAGACTGAAATTATATAGCCTATCAGTATTTTTCCTATCAAAAATGATAAGCCTCAGCCTCCCCAGAGTTTGGGATATTATTCTAACATTTTAGATTTAAATTTATTTCTATGCTGTATTAAAATTAATTCAGTTTTTCCTTTGTGTTGCTGTATGCTAATAGTCAATAAACTCCACTTTTACCGTATGAATGAAAGTAGCATTGAAACTCAAATGTAATGCCTTAGAGCTATCCTTATAGGAATTTATTTAAATTTATTGTATTTTGTGGTTTGCTTTATATTAATCTTGTACATAATTTGCCTTTTAAGTCATACTTATACTTTTTATCATGACCTACTTTTTAATTATCAGTATTCCTTAAAATAATGCCTAGATATGTGGCTTTTGCTGATTTATTTATTTGGAAATTTGTTGGTTTAAAATTCTAAGCAGTGCACCAATACATTTATTTTTGTAGCCTATCGTATTTTAGATTTTTTTGGGGAGATCGTTGAAGAATACTGCATAACTAGCGCTTAAAATTGCCTGTAGTTCCCAGTATATATGTTCACATGTGAAAAATAAAAAATAACCCCCCAAAATCTGGATTAAAAATTATGTTAGATTCATTTATGACAAAATATAATTTTTTTCCAAAAGTTTTTCTGTGTAAAACTAGAATGCATTTTTGTAAACTGGCAAATATAGCCATGTCAGATATAGGCAAAACATTATGATGTTTTGCTAAAATGATACAAAATTTTATGAATGAACAATAAATAAAAGGGAAATATTAATGTCAAAATATTGCCATTTTATCAATTTGGAAGTTTAATGAAACTGTGTTCAGTTCCACAAATGTTTGTTGATTGCGCACTAAGGTAAAGCTTTGCCTTGAGCAAACTATTTGTAAATTATTGTAGAATAATTTAGTTTCTAACAGAGATAACTCTCAGCATAGAAATTTACTACTGTTAGGGTATTCACACATGATTGGGATTAGCATGAAAGACAGTCGCCTCTCTGCTGGTATTTATTTTGCAGTTAACAAGGTCAGAGGGGGCTTTTGATTATTTTGTGCTTGTGTGCCTAACACATACCAAAAGAAAAAATTATCACAGATCCCAGTGTCAGTTTAATTATGCAGCTGATTTTTTAACTCTTGATTCAACAGCTGGTTATTTTTACATTATTTTAGTATTTGTAAACTTCTTGGTAGTACAGGTGACAATATTTTTTCCTAAAATGGAACATTATATAAATGAACAAAGATGCATTGTTAGTAAGATTATTTTAAATGTGAAGATATGCAGCTCAATTGTAACCAACTTTATTACTTAATAAACGTGACTCTTTAGATTTGAGGGGAATGTTTAAAGACGGCTTAATTAAATTCTTATGTGTAGTTAATTCTGATCTCTATTTTGTAACCAGTTTTTTTAAAAAAAAGATCTTTTACGGTTTTTCAAAATACTCTGATTCATTTTGTAGAAATTTGAAGTGTATCATGTTTTAGCAATTATTTTTTAAATTGCGTTTTAGAAATTCCCCAGTTTAAAAAGTAATTCGATTGTCATCTCTATCTTGTAACCAGTTCATAAGAAAGCAATCTTTTATATTCTTTGAAAGTACTTCAAATTTTTTTATTAGAAATCTAGGAGATACCATGTCTTACTTTTATAAAATGATTGGTAAGAACTTACTTTCCTACTTTATTCTCCTTACTGCTAGATTTAATAATCTTTCTCTTTTGGCATAATTTTTCAAAAAGCTTTTTTCCCAATTCATATGAATTTTGCTAGATATGATATATCACCACACAAGTCATTGGTCTATGGAATAGAAAGACGAACGCTTCTCTTGTTATCTGCATTTCTCACTAAGAGTCAATAAGTTGATTTTATATAGGATGAACAGAAATGGGAGAGCTGTGGTTTAGGAAATGTTTTAATCTGTGTGAAATAACTTAGCAGGGCAATGTGGTAAAAATGACGTGATTAATGACAGAAAAAGATTAAAATATTTTCACATTCTGTTTTTAATGACCGATATCTTTAAGTTTCTACTCTTGAAATTTATAACTAGTAAAATATTACAGGCAAAATATATCATTTATAAGCCACTTGAAGTTGTGTTTTACCTTATCAGATTGTGCCTGCTTTTTAGCCAAAACAGCATAAATTAAAAACAAATTTTAGCTGAAATATAGCTTGTGTGCTGTTATTAAATACATTCATTGAAGTGTTAATATTTATTAGGTTCAGCATAAAAGAGCTAAGCTTATTGTTTTCAATTAGGCAGTTCAGTCAGTACATAATTTTTAAAATTTATCTTTACAACTAGGCAGATCTTCATCATTTGGAAATAGGCCATTTTAGTAAATTTAACTATAAATGTTTTCTATGTATATACGTGGTGACAAGTACAACTATTAATGTTGGAGTTTTGCCCATTGATTCTAGTTGTTCTGTCTTTTTTTATCCAGAGATAATGATGTATATTCAGTCTCTGTCATATTTACCTAGAGGAAGTCTTTTTAATCCCTCATTTTTCTCCTTCACTGAGGTTATGTGTAAATACTACATGAAATGGCAAATGGAAGAAAGTCTGTTTTGTCTAAAGATACCATTCATGTTAAACAAACACAATCTGTCTTTGAAAGCATAGTGATACGAGTTTTGTTTGGTGGGAGGAGGACAATGGATAAGACCAAAGCAAAAATATGTTGCAAATTATATCAACTGGTATTAAGCCCCTTTAAAAATTGGATAATTTTTTCTGATTGTATCTACTTGAGGGAATCACCCTCCCTGCCCGCGCCCGCCGCCCACCCCCCCCCCCCCCCGGCCGCACATGCAGTTGCATTGCTTCTGAATTTCCATCATCATTGGCATACCATTTTTATGAAGACTTGCATTGATTTCTGCCAGAAACCTATGCTAATCCTTAGATATCTTACAGAACAGTTTTCTAGAAATGCCATGTATATGAATTTAGGAAAAGGAATATGTTATTTTAATTATTTCCTATTTTGAAACCTCACAAAATGGAACAAAATAACTTTAACTTTTATATTGTGAACTCTCTAGAGACAGAGCTCTGTTTAATTCCAGCACTAAGTCACAAGTGATGACTGAATAAATGTTTACTAAGCTCGTGCCAAATGAATCAATCTTTTATTGCTTACGTTTGCTTACATTTATTATGAAAACTGGCATCTTTGGTATTGTTCCTGCCATCTTGTTTTCTCTGTATTATGCTTGTCCTTTCTCTCCTTTTCTTTCCTGTTTTTCCTTTGGTTAGATTGAGTAAATTTTTATCATTTAAAAAAGAAAACTTCTGGTTATAATTAAACATACTATTTCTATTTACGTCTACAATTTAATTTTAAGGAACATATTTGACCTTGTATTTTTCTGTTAATGTTGGGAATTAATTAAAATGTATAACTTCTTTCTGCTTCTCCTAGTATAAGAACTTTAGTACTTTTAATTTGTTTCTGATGCCTACGCCCATGGGCTGACTTCAATCTGGAATTTTTAAGACACTTCTCATTATGCCTCTATCTACTTCCTTAAAAATCATATCTCAAGAAGCCATTGTGTTAAAGCTGCATTATTAATTACTACCTAGATTTAATTATGCAATTTTACATCTTTATCTACTCATCATTGTTTCTTGTGTCCTGATCTTGGATCTATTTTTCATTTTGCTATAGTACTTTTTTAGGTATTCTTTCAGAATTGATTCAAGACAGCAAACTATTTGAGTTACTTTATATATAGATCATTTATTCACACTTTGAATGTCAAAAAGGATTCAAGGCAGAAGATGCACCATTGTAAATTTATTCTTGAGGCATGGCAGTTGGTAAATAGAACTTGTGTGATTCTGAGATCTTTGGGTGTGCTTTCGTTAATGGTGGACTTTTCTTTTCTCTTTTACATGCTAAACTTTTTTAGGTATGATTTTAGTTTATAACTCATTTGCTAAGAATTTCCTCTTAGAGGCAAACAAGGGAATTTGTTAGGTATCATTCAGTTAAAAATATGCACTTCAACAAATACTTGATAAGCATCCTTTCTATGCAACAAATATCCAGTATTGAGGAGGAGCATGGTAAATACAATACTTGGTTAAATGTGCTGAGATGGGTTTTTTTTTCATGTTATAGTTGAAATTTTTCATGTTATGGCTTATAATTCTTGACTTTTGCTTTAAGCGTACTTTAGAATTAAATAGATGGAAGGCAAAATTTAAAGATATATTACTATCTTTGATCAAATCGGGGTATAAGTGGCACCACTTTTTCAATGTCATTATCCATTTTCAGATACTTAGCTAAATTAACTACATGTTAGAGCAGTTCAAGGCATGAGAGGATTTCACTTTGTTTTTCTAGTTCACAAAGATTAATGTGACAAAGATCTTTCATGTCAGTTTTGTTGTAAGTAAAGGCATAGAATTATCTGTTACGCAGATATATATACTTTTTTTTTTTAACTTTTATTTTTTGAGAAACCGAGAGTGAGCGGGGGAGGGGCAGGGAGAGTCACAGAATCCAAAGCAGACTCCAGGATCTGAGCTGTCAGCATAGAGCCAGATGCAGGGCTTGAACTCAAGAACCATAAGATCATGACCTAAGCTGAAGTAGGCTGCTTAACCAACTGGGCCACCAGGTGCCCCCAGATGTATGTACTTTTAATATAGACTATATTTTCTGATATTTCTCAGTCTTATTTCATTATTTCAACTTTTGGATTTATTTATGTAAGGCTATTGTAGAGTTAATGGATGAAAGGATTACAATACACCATCAGTATCTCATTTTAAAAGCATTCAGCGATCGTTAGTTTGATGCAATAAAGAATATAGTTTGAAAATGGAGGGCAGTGAACAAAGGGAAATAAAGGAAAAATTTGGCAATGTGAATAAATAAAAATAAAATGAATGGAAGTAAAGACTGCTGCACATTTTTAAGACTTTTGAAGGTTTTTTTGTGTGTGTGTGTGAAATCGCCTTCCAGAAAAATTGTACCTGTTTATACTCTCCTCAGTTGTATATAGTATTTTTTTTTCCTGGACACTGACCTACTCTGAGTATTATTATTCTCTTATTTTCTTTACCAGTCTGATAGGTGAAAAGTAGTTTCTCATTGTTTTAATTTGCATTTTTAATAGAGATATTGAACATTTTTCTTCTGTGTTACTGATTCATTTATACTTCCTTTGTTAATATTTATTATTGTTATTATTATTATTATTTTAAAGATTTTATTTTTAAGTGATCTCTACACTCAACATGGGGCTCAAACTCACAACCCCAAGATCAAGAGTCAGTCACATGCTCCACTGACAGAGCGAGCCATATGCCCCTGTTATTATTATTTTTTGAGGCTAGGAGTAAGAGTAGAGCTTACATGAGACAGACTGTCATTTGGATCTTGGCTTTATCTCTTAAGCGCTGTGTGTTTTGGGGCAATCATGTAATCTCTCTGAGCTTTCATTTGTAGAACAAGAACACTTATTATACCTACCTTAATATTGTGAGAACTAAATAAAATAATATATAGTTAAAGTGCCTAGAAAAACACATCAGTGATGCTGCTGATAAAAAGTCATAATGTGTCAAATATTTTTCCCAATTGATGTTTAAGACTTTTTTTCTTTACAGAAATTAAAAAAAATTTATTAGTATCATGTCAGTCTTTTTTATGATTTTTACTTTGAGATTTTGTTGAGAAAACTTTCTTCACATGTGATATTATAAAAATATGATGGGAATATTTTTGAATGTGACTGAGCTGTAAATGGAATTATTAATTTTAGTGACTCAGACTAAGTGAACCAATAATATGATTTTTTCATATCTTTGGGAAAATTTTAACATTTACTCTGGTCAAATTAACTCGGAAAACATTATTTAATAAGTTAACAAGTTATTATTTTTAAAAATGCCTTAAGAGGCACCTGGATGGCTCAGTTGGCTAAGCATCTGATTTTTTTTTTTTATTTTTATTTTTTTAACGTTTATTGATTTCTGAGACAGAGACAGAGCATGAACAGGGGAGGGGCAGAGAGAGAGAGAGACACAGAATCTGAAACAGGCTCCAGGCTCTGAGCTGTCAGCACAGAGCCCGACGCGGGGCTCGAACTCACGGACTGTGAGATCATGACCTGAGCCGAAGTCGGAAGCTTAACCGACTGAGCCACCCAGGCGCCCCAGCATCTGATTCTTGATCTCAGCTCAGGTCTTGATCTCAGGGTTATGAGTTCAGGCCCCACATTGCGTTCTGTGCTGGGCATGAGGCCTATTTAAAAAAAATAAATACCTGAAGACTTTGACTGTACATCTGAATTATTTGGAAGGGCCTCTACTATTTTATGCCATGCCTTTGTGTCCATTAGAAAATGGTGCCGTCCTTGGGGCAATGAATTAGAAAAATTCCCCTCCTTCTACCTTTCCCCCACAATGCAGCTGAATGACTTTCCTGAGTCAAAGCAAACACACAGGCCTGGAAGTGAAGAAAGTGTGAGCTAGAGTTTAGCTCCCGCTTGCCTATTCCACCAAGTTCTGTTAGTATTGCCCACGTTACACCATGTTATGAGATGGCCCCATGTTTCAGCGTTATCGCAAATGGCCTTTGGAATCAGATTAAGAAATTAATGATTAATGGATCTAAATCTGCCTGCATAATTCAACCTAATTGAGCAATCTTTTATACACGTACTTTTTATAAAAGAAAAGCCTTTTTGTTTGAATATTGTGAACAGAAAAATAAGAGAGCACTGGCACCAATCATACAGCTTTCTATTTGTCTACCCTGGGTATTAATTCATGTGCTGGTAAGGGTTGATTTCTTCCTCCTAGTAAATAGTAATGTTAATGACCCATCTGAGACATATCTTTTTGAATGTTTTTCTTGTTATGGGAAAATTGATAGGTATTAGATTAAATTTTCAGCAAAGTGTGCTTTGCAGAAATCGCCCCCTCTAATTGTGCTTAACCACCCTACGAAGCTCCTCTCTCTTCCCCCTAGATTCCCTCTGTAACTTATTAGTTACGATTCTTTCTTACTAGGCAGTTCTCATTTCATTGTAAGTTGTGGGGTTTTCTTCTCCCCCCCCCCCCCATCCTCCAATCTCTTCACAAAATGTTTACTTCATTTCCTGGCTTTGAGATTTGTCTCTCTCCCAAGGTCTGTCCATGCAACTGCACTTTTTCCTCATACCTAGACACAGTGTCAGTAATAACTCTTCATTACCTTCTTCAGAGTCTTAGCTTTCTTTGCTCAGGTAAGAACTGCCCTTTTGAGGTTGCCATCTTATTCAGCCACTTACTGCCTTTCATCATTGCTGTGATCTATTAGCTCCTGGTAATGCCTTTCATTTACTGAGGATTTTAGTCTTCCACTCGAATTCTTGTCCTCCTCATGGATGATTTTAGTGACCATGTGGCCAGCCCAGCCCACAACTGGTTTCTCCAGCCTCCATGTCTTGGCCCCTTCCTTTTCTTCCCCGCCTATGATGCCTCTCATTGTTTTACTTTCTTCCCCATCCATCCTGTACTCTTTGGTGATCATTTTGTCATTTTTGCCAGTATCCTCTGGGTTCTAGATTTGTTTTCCTTATGTTGAATTCCCCAGAAAATCCCCCAACCATCTGTTTTCAGTTGTAGCTCCTTCGCAGAGTCTACATAGCTCTGCTAAAGAAAAGAAAAGAGTATAATTATGGGTTAGTGGCCTCTAGAGATTTATGGCCTTTAATTTCAGATCACCTCTTGCCACTACTCTGCAGTCCAAGTCTTCACCACTTTTCTCAAATCCCCTTTCTACTACCCTTTTCTGTCTCAGCAACAATCTTGCCTCCTATTTCACAGAGAAATCTAAGGCTATGAAGCTTGAGTTCTTCCAGCTCTTCCCTCCTGTGACTGCAAGCAAGCATCTCTACCCACACTTACCTCCTTTCCTACATGACTGAAGCCAGGAAATAAAGGAAACATTTTGTGAAGAGATTGGAGGATGAAAAAGATAGGCTCTTTCTTCCAGTGATCCCATCAATTCTACTCTTATAGAATGTTACTCCGTCGCTTATTTACTCTAATTCTTGAATTCTGAAGCTCTTTGATACTGCTTACTTCTTCCCCTCAACCTGGAGGTGAGCTCAAATCATCCCATTTAAAAAAAATCAAACAAAACATAACTCCTTCAACATTGTTCTCTTCTTTCCATTGAAATCTTTACTCCTTTACCAGTTGGATCTTTCCACTGGAGTCAAGGTTCTCAGTACACTACCGTTCCTACTTTCTCCTCTTCAGAGGAGAGTAGGATTATTAAAGGCCAGGGGCCACCTGGGTGGCTCAGTTGGTTAAGCATCCAGCTCTTGATTTCAGCTCAGGTCATGATCTCAGGGTTTGTGAGATTGAGCCCTGTGTGGGACTCTGTGCTGACAGGGTGGAGCCTGGAGCCCTCTCTCTCTGCCCCTCCCCCACACTCTCTGTTCCTCTCTCTCTCTCTCTTTCTTTCTCTCACTCAAATTAAAAAAAATAAAAAGAATTATTAAAGGCCCATAAGCATTTGCAAAAATTTAACTTCATTATTAATCATATAAATGTAAGTTATATCAGCCACAAAAATGTTTACTAAAAAAATTAGAGCTTCAAGAGTATGGAGATGTTTACTCTTGAATATCACTAGTGGAGGTATAAATTGATGCAATCTTCCAGAAAAACAATTTAATCCAATAATTCTACTTTAGGGAACATTATAAAGAAAATATTCAAAGATTAAAGTGAAAGAACATTAATGAAGCATTATTTATAGTAGCAAAAGAAAAAAGAGAGAGAGAGAGATACAGCCTAAATGTCCAATAATGGAGGCAAGTTACTACACTCTCTACATAGAGAAAAGTCCAAAAGTAAATATACCAAAATGATAATGGTAGTTGCTTCAGAGTGGTAATATTACAGGTGATTTTATTATCTTCCTTACACTTTCCTGTAAAATTCTAGTTTAATTTATAAGAACACTGATTGAATTTGTAACCAGAGAAAATGAAAGGTTAAAAAATATAACTACATATATTAACCCTTAAACCCCTCACCCCTGCTCCTTCTCTGTCTCTGGCCAAAGAACAGAGATTTTTGTAAACAGGTGTTTATATGTCTATAAGCTTTCAGGGTGTTCCAGTTATTCCTTAATTTGCTTTCATGAAATATTGGAGTACATTATGGAAAGGAGGGGGAACATGATTTTCCCATCAAGTGAACAATGATAGGAACATATTGACCAGTACAGAATGTTAGAGAAGGGAGAAGAGGAACTCACCAATGGAAGATGTGTGGAAGCAGTAAAGGGGAGGAAAGAGAACCAACTGGAAACAAAGGAACCACGTCATCTTAAGCTAATAGTTGGTGGGTGCTCATCAGTGTTGGGTAGGTTGTCCCGTAATTTCCCTGAATGTTAAGACTGACAACCAAAACATTATTTAGTTGAAAATAGGGATGGTTTGTCTCCTTCTCCAGAAAATGAGTAAAAGTGATGAGTGACAGTAGTATATTCCTCTTCAGAGGCTGGGAGCAGCTGTTGCTTACATAGAAATGTCCAGGATATATGCTTCTAGCTGGAGACTTTTAATTTGTGACATTACATATATAGGCTAAAACTAATTGTGTGCATCCTCAGTCTCTGTCCTTTGCTCATAACTCATATTCATACACATGATGCTGTCATATCGGGCACAGAACAGAATATAATATGCAGATCATTCTCAAAGAGATGAATAGGTTGTTTGTTAGAAGTTCATTTGTAGTTTGGTTGTTTTGAAAGGAGAATTCATTCTTCACTATAGAAAAATTAGATTTCAAGGCCAGTTTACCAAACACATTTAGCCTATAATGTACATGAGGATGCATAATAGTCTCAGTGAAAAATTCATCCAGAATTTCAGGTTGGGATGCCAAGAATAAAATTCCCATTCCCCTATTTTATGGTAAGTTAAAAAGGAGTCCTTCAGCTGTAAGCTCGTATAGGAGTTTTGAGCAGTTTTTAAAGGTGATTAGCTACAAGATGGCCCGAGCTGGTCAGTCACAATGGAGGAATGAAAAGGAATGTTTTTGGAGTTGCGGACATTGAGGAACGTGAAGGCGGCTGCTGGAAGAATTCTCAGTGTGTTTTGGACGTTATACAAGATCATGAAAAGTTGGATTAGAGAGAAAATTTGAGCCAGGTGCTAAAAGAAAATGGAAGAGTATCCCAGGAATCTGCATATGGAGGGGAGAAGAGGATAATTGAAGACTTCAAAAGTGGAGTTTCTTGAGTGATGAAGCTCTAAAGAGCCTGCCTGATTTTCTAGCGACAGTAGTCCAGCTACCCACACCTGGAGTTATTTGCACTCACTGTAAGCCCAACCCTAGATCTGGTTATCAGGTACAATTTCATTTCGATCAGTTTTTCTCAATCGTAGCCATGCATATGAGTTATCTGAGGAACTTTTTAAAAAATATAGGTGACTGGAGTGCCTGGGTGGCTCAGTAGGTGAAGCGTCCAACTCTTGATTTTGGCTCAGGTCACGATCTCACAGTTTGTGGGTTTGAGCCCCATGTCGTGCTCTGCACTGGCAGTGTGGAGCCTGCTTGGGATTCTCTCTCCATTTCTCTGCCCCTCCCCACTTGTGCTATCTCTCTCCCTCTCAAAAAAAAAAAAAAAAACTGAAAAAAAATATATAGGTGCCTAGGCCCTTGTTAGACCAATTAACTCAAAATCTCTGCAGTTGGGGCCCAGGCACTGGTATTGTAAAAGCTTCCTATAGGATTCTAATGTGAAATTAGAGCAGAGAACTGCTGGTTAGCGTCAGGAGTCAATTACATGGGGTAGAAATAGTGGGTGTCTATTTTTTTTAAAGAACAATTATTTTTTATTCAAATATAGTTAACATACAATGTTATATTCGTTTCAGGTGTACAGTATAGTGATTCAACACTTCTATATATTTCTTAGTATAATTGTACTCTTAATCCCCTTCACCTGTTTGCCCCATCCCCCACCCACCCACCTGCCCTCTGATAGCCACCAGTTTGTTCTGTACATTTAAGAGACTGTTTTTCTGATGGTCTCTCTGTCTCTCTCTTTTTTTTTTTTTTTGCTTTTGTTTTATTTTGTTCCTTAAATTCCACATAGGAGTGAAATCATATGGCATTTGTCTTTCTCGGACTTATTTCACTTAGCGTTATGCCCTCTTGGTCCATCCATGTTGTTGCAAATGACAAGATCTCATTCTTGCTTATGGCTAAGTAGTATTCCATTGTGTATATATACCACATCTTCTTTATCCATCTATCCACTGATGGACATTTGGGCTGCTTCCAGAATTTGGCTATTGTAAATAATTCTGCAGTGAACAGAGGGCTGCATATATCTTTTCAAATTAGAGTTTTCATTTTCTTTGGTTAAATACCCAGTAGTGGAATTCCTGGGTTGCATGGTGGTTCTATTTTTAATTTTTTGAGGAACCTCCGTACCCACAGTGGCTGCACCAGTTTGCATTCCCACCACCAGTGCATAAGGGTTCCTTTTTCCCCACATCATCATCAACACTTTTTTGTTGTGTTTTTGATTTTAGCCATTCTTTTTTTTTTTTAATTTTTTTACATTTATTTATTTTTGAGAGACAGAGACAGAGCACGAGTAGGGGAGGGGCAGAGAGAGAAGGAGGTACAGAATCTGAAGCAGACTCCAGGCTCTGAGCTGTCGGCACAGAGTCCGACGTGGGGCTCGAACTCACAAACCTTGAGATCATGACCTGAGCCGAAGTCAGAGGCTTAACTGACTGAGCCACGCGGACACCCCGATTTTAGCCATTCTGATGTAAAGTGTAAAGTGATAGCTCATTGTGGTTTTAATTTGCATTTCACTGATGATTAGTGATGTTGAGCATCTTTTCATATGTCTGTTAACCATCTGTATGTCTTCTTTGGGAAAATGTCTATTCAGGTCCACTGCCCAATTTTAATTGGATTAGTGTGTGTGTGTCTGTGTGTGTGTGTGTGTGTGTGTGCTGAGTTTTTTTTTATATATTTTGGATATTAACCCATTATCAGATATGTCATTTGTAGATGTCTTTTCTTATTCGGTAGGTTGCCTTTTTGTTTGGTTGATGGTTTCTTTCGCTGTGAAAATGCTTTTTATTTTAGTATAGTCCCAATGGTTTAATTTTGCTGTTGTTTCCTCTGTCAGAGAAGACATATCTAGAAAACTGTTTCTATGGCCTGTGTCAAAGAAATTACTCCTTATGTTTTCTTCTAGGAATATTATGGTTTCAGGTCTTACATTTAGGTCTTTAATCCATTTTGAGTTAATTTTTGTGTATGGTTTAAGTTGTTGGTCTAGCTTCATTCTTTTGCATGAAGCTGTCCAGTTTTCCCAACACCATTTGTTGAAGAGATCTTTTTCCCATTGGATATTTTTGCCTCCTTTGTCATAGATTAATTGGCCATAAAAATGTGAGTTTATTTCTGGACTCTATTCTATTCCATTGATCAATGTGACTGTTTTTGTGCCAGCACCATACTATTTTCATTACTACAAGCTTTATACTCTATCTTGAAATCTGGGATTGTGATACCTCCAGCTTTGTTCTTTGTCTAGATTGCTTTGGCTATTCAGGGTCTTTTGTGGTTCCATACAAATTTTAGGGATTATTTGTTCTAGTTCGCGAAATATGCTATTGATATTTTGATAGGGATTGCATTAAATCTGTAGATTATTTTAGATAATATAGATATTTTAACAATATTTGTGGGGGGTTTTTTTATTTGTTTTTTTAAAGTAAGCTCTATGCTCAATGTGGGGCTTGAAATCATGACCCTGAGATCGAGTGTTGCATGCGTTACTGACTGAGCCAGCCAGGTGTCCCAATATTGGTTTTTCCAATCAGTGAGCATGGAGTATCTTTCCATTTGTTTGGGTCATCTTCAGTTTCTTTCATCAGTGTTATATAGTGTTTAGGGTACAGGTCTTTTACCTCCTTGGTTACGTTTATTTCTAGGTATTTTATTCTTTTTGGTGCAGTTGTAAATGGGAGCGCTTTCTTAATTTCTTTTTCTGCTACTTCATTATTAGTAGATAGAAATGCAACAGATTTCTGTATGTTAATTTTATATCCTGTGACTTTACCAAATTCATTGATCAGTTCTAGTAGTTTTTTGGTGGCATCTTTAAGATTTCCTGTATATAGTATCATGTCATCTGCAAATAGTGAAAATTTTACTTCTTCCTTACTACTTTGGATGCCTGTTATTTCTTTTTGCTCTCTGCTATGGCTAGGACTTCCAGTACTACGTTTAATAAAAGTGGTGAGTGTGGACATCCTTGTCTTGTTCCTGACTTCAGGGGAAAACTCTTAGTTTTTCCCCCATTAAGGATGATGTTAGCTGTGGATTTTTCATGTATGGCCTTTATTATGTTGATGTATGTTGCCTCTAAGCCTACTTTTTTGAGAGTTTTTATCATGAATGGATGTTGTGCTTTGTCAAATGCTTTTTCTGCATCTGTTGAAATGATCATGTGGTTTGAATGCTTTCCCTTGTTAATATGATGTATCACGTTGATTGATTTGTGAATATTGAACCACCCTTGCACTCCTGAAATAAATCCCACTTAATTGTGGTGATTGTTTTTTTGTTTTGTTTTTGTTTGTTTGTTTTTGTGTGTGGTGAATGACTTTTTTTCAACGTATTGTTGGATTTGATTTGCTAATATGTGAAGGATTTTTGCATCTATGTTCATTAGAGATATTGGCCTATCTTTTTTTTGTGGTGTCTTTACCTAGTTTTGGTTTCAGGGTAATGCTGGCTTTGTAGAATGAATTTAGAAGCTTTCCTTCATCTTTTATTTTTTGGAATAGTTTGAGAAGAGTATGTATTAACTCATCTTTAAATGTTTGGTAGAATTCCCTTGTGAAGCCATCTGGTGTTGGATTTTTGTTTGTTAGTAGTTTTGTATTACTAATTCAGTTTCATTGCTAGTAATCAGTTTGTTCAAATTTTCAATTTTTTCCTGATTCTGTTTTGGAAGGTTATGTGTTTCTAGGAATTTATCCATTTCTTCTAGGTTGTCCAATTTGACGTGTAATTTTTCATAATATTCTCTTATAATCCTTTGTATTTGTGTGCGTCAGTTGTTATTTCCCTTCATTTCTGATTTTATCAACGAAATTGATAAACCTTTGGTTCTCTTTTTTTTTTTTCTCTTCTTTTATGAGTCTGGCTAAAGGTTTATCAATTTTGTTGATCTTTTAAAAGAGCTAGCCGCTGGTTTCATTAACCCATTCTATTATTTTTTAGTCTCTATTTATTTCTGTTCTAATCTTTATCATTACCTTCCTTCTACTGCTTTTGGGCCTTGTTCTTCTTTCTCTAGCTCCTTTAGGTATAAGGTTAGGTTGTTTATTTGAGATTTGTCTTGCTTCTGGAATTAGACCATAATCTTCCTCTTAGAATAGATTTTGCTGTATCCAAAGATTTTTGAACGATTCCCTTCATAAGGGAAGTGTTTTTATTTTCATGTCTCCATGAAATGGGTCATATTGACTCATTCATTGTTTAGTAACATGTTATTCAGCCTTCATGTATTCATCGTATTTGTGTTCTCTCCAGAAGTTGTTTTTTGTTTTTTGTTTTTTTTTAATTTGTAGTTTCATACTGTTGTGGTCAGAAAAGATGCATGATGTGATTTAGGTCTTTTTGAATTTATTGAGATTTGTTTTGTGGCCTAACATGTGATCTGTTCTGGATAATGTTCCATGTGCACTTGAAAGAATGTGTGTATTCCACTGTTTTGGGATGAAATGTTGAATATATGTTAGGTCCATCTGGTTTAATGTTTCATATAAAGCCACTGTTTCCTTGTTGACTTTCTGCCTAGATGATCTATTCACTGATGTAAGCGGGATGTTAAAGTCCCCTACTATTATTGTATTACTGTCAATTTCTTTCTTTATGTCTGTTAATAATTGCTTTATGTACTTAGGTGCTTTCATGTTGGGTGCATATATATTTACAATTGTTATGTCAAATTATCCTCTTGATAACAATTACAAATATTTATGCACCCAACATGTTCCCTTTATCATTATGTCGAGTCCTTCTTTGCGTCTTGTTACAGTCTTTGTTTTAAAGTCGGTTTTGTCCAACATAAGTATTGCTACCCTAGCTTTTTTTTTCACTTTCATTTGCATGGTCAGTGTTTTTCCATCCTTTCACTTTCATATGTCTTTAGGTCTGAAGCTGGTCTCTCCTAGGCTGTGTACAGATGGGTCTTGCTTTTTTACCCATTTGGTTACACTGTGTCTTTTGATTGGAGAATTTAGTACATTTACATTCAAAGTAATTACTGATAGATATGTACTTATTGCCATTTTGTTACTTGTTTTATAGTTGTTTTTGTAAATCTTTGTTCCTGTCTTCTCTTGCTCTCTTCCATTGTGGTTTGATGGCTTTCTTCAGTGATATGCTTGGATTCCTTATTTATTTATTTATTTATTTACTTACTTACTTACTTACTTATTTTTTGCATATCTATTACAGGTTTTTGATTTGTAGTTACCATTAGGTTCATATATAACATCTTATGCATATAGCAGTCTATATTAGGTTGGTGGTTCCTTAAGTTTGAACCCATTCTACAAGCACCAAATGTTTATTCCCCTCTCTCTCCAACATGTTATGTATATGATGACATTCTTTACATTTTTTTTTTATTTTATGAATTCCTAGACTGATTTTTATAGATACAATTGATTTTACTGTTTTTGTGCTTTAACCTCTGCGCTGGTTCAATAGTAGATTAATCTACTACCTTTATCATGTTTGTATTTACTTGTGAAATCTACTACTTTTCTTATGTTTATGTTTACCTGTGAAATTTTTTCCTTTAATAATTTTCTTACTCCTGATTATGACCTTTTCCTTCCACTCAAAGAATTCCCTGTAACATTTCTTATAAGGCTGGTTTAGTGATGCTGAACTCCTTTAACTTTTGTTTGTCTGGGAAACTCTTTCTCTCTCCTTCTATTCTGAATGATTAGCCTTGCTGGGTGGAGTATTCTTAGTTGGAGGTTTTTTCCTTCCCACACTTGTAGTATATCATGCCACTCTCTTTGGCCTGCAAAGTTTCTGCTGAAAAATCAGCTGATAGCCTTATGGGGTTTTGATTTCTTGCTGGGTTTTCTTTTCTCTTGCTGCCTTTAAAATTCTCTTCTTTATCACTACTTTCTCCTACTTTAAATATTGTGTGTCTTGGTATGTGCCTTTTTGGGTTGATTTGTTGAGGGCTCTCTGTGTCTCCTTGATCTGAATGTCTGTTTCCTTCCTCAGATTAGGGAAGCTTTCAGTTATTATTTCTTCAAGTACATTTTCTGCCCCCTTTCTTTTCTCTTCTCCTTTTGGGATCCCTATAATATGGATGTTATTGTAGTTGATGATTTCACTGAGTTCCCTTAACCTATTCCTATTTTTCATTATTCTTTTTGCATTTTGCTCTTCAGCTTGGTTGGTTCCATTGCCCTGTCTCCCAGGTCACTGATCCATACTCTGCCTCCTCTAATCTGCTATTATTTCCTCTAATGTACTTGGAATTCAAGTTATTGAGTATTCATCTCTGGTTGGTTCTTTTTAATATTTTCTATCTCTTTGTTGAAGGTCTCACTGAGATCCTCCACTCTTTTCTCAAGGACACTAAGTATCTTAAACCATTACATTGAATGATTTATCAGGCATATTGCTTATTTCCATTTCATATTTAGCTCTTTTGCTGTGGTGTTGTCTTGTTCTTTCATTTGGGACATATTCCTCTGTCTCCTCATTTTGTCTAACTCTCTGTGTTTGTTTTATGTATTTGGAAAGTTGACTGTGTTACCTGATGGAAAGTAATGGCCTTATGAAGAGGAGATTTCTAGTGCTCTGCAGCACAATTCCCTTTGTTCTTTGGAACCAGGCATTTCAGGAGTGTCACCTATGTGTATTGCATGTGTCCTACTATTGTGGTTGAGATTCATTTGCCTTCAGTCCAGTCATCTGCAGTGGTCCATTTTGCCTGTTGTGGGGAGGATTTTGTCCCTGTGCTGTTACGGGCCAGTCTGGGGCTGTCATGGGCTGGTAGATGTGGGTAGTGTCAGCAGTCAGACCAGATGCCTGCCCTCAGTTCATTTTCCAGGGCTGCGGTCGCACTGAACTACAGAAAGTTCCCCCTGTCTTGTCTCCTGAGAGGTTTTCATTGGTGGGAGAGGCCTACAGGCAAACCTGAAGTCTGTCCTCAGTCTGTCCGTTGAAGCTGCTGTAGTACCAACCTGCAGGGTACTCTGCCTGCCTTGTCCCCTGAGAGACTTTTGTTGGTGGGCAGGGGCAGCAGTCAGGCCAGATGCCTGCTGGGGCTTCAGACACACTAATTGGCAGGGCACTCTCCACACTGCTAATAAAGTTCCGCTGCTGGGGCTGCAAGGGTACCGGTATGTGTGGTTATTTTCCCCTCTCCCCAGGGCAGGAGTCACTTTGGAGTGGCGCTGGTCCCTGCCAGGGCCGCTTGCAGGATGTGACATGGTAGCGAGGGACTCCTCCTGAGTGGGGTGGACTGGATGGGGGTGGATCTGCAGGAGGACAATGTAGGTGGGGTGTGTGGTGTTAGCAAGCAAGGTGGTGGGTGCTCATGCTGGTTCCCACAAGTGTCTGGCTATCCATCTTGGGTAGTAGGAGTAATAAATGGTGGCTGCCAGCTTTTTTGTTCTTGGAGAAGTCTCCTGAAGATCCCTGCCCCTCCAGCACACATCCGGAGATTAATAAATAAATCTGTGGTTTTCAAACTGCTGTTTCTGTGATATATCTCAATGGGATGGTTTATTATGCTGGCCCTTTAAGGGTTAGGACTCCTTTTCCTTCACCCTCTGGCTGTCCCAGAGCTGAAGCCTGTGATTTTTAAAGTACCCAGAGTTAAGCCTCACTGGTTGTAAAACTCATGAAGTTTTCAAAACTTCACTGAAAACTGATTTTCAAAGCCCAATATTGTGGAGACTCATTTCCCAGTGCAGGTTCCCTATGTCTGGGGTCCCTGGTTGGGGCTCTGCTCCTCTCCCTTCTCTGTGCTTGTAGTGTCCCTCCCATTTGTGGTTAGACTGGCCAGGCATTTGATTTCCAACTGGGTCCCCACCTGTCCTACCATTTCCAATGTGGCCTGCTCTCTATGGTTAACTGTGGAAAGTCTGTTCTGCCAGTCTTTGGGTTGTTCTCGTGGTCAGTTACACTGATGTGGGTGTTATCTAGGTGTACCATAGGGCAAGGTGAGCTTGAGATCCTCCTACTCTATCGTCTTTCAGAAGTTCCAGTGAGTGTCTATTTTATTCACCATTGTACCGCTGCATCCAGCATAGTGCTTGACATTTAATAGGAACTCAGTGAATATTTGCTTGAGTAAAAGAATTAATGAGGAATGAATGAATTTAATTAGTTCAAATTCCACATATTATAATTCAGCTTCAGGTCACATTTGTGGCCCACAATAGTCTCTTTCTGACTTTGCATCAATTCGGACAACTGATCCTCTGATTCCTAAGAGGTGCTTTTTGGTCCCTAATTCATGTCTTCTTCTTTGGTCCCTGTTTCTCAATCCTTGTTGTCAGGAACCTATCAAGAATTGTCACCCTCTCAAGTCAGACTCACTGTCTTAAGGCCCAGAATGTTGCCCCAGAATTTCAGCCAAACTGCTGAGGGCCTGTAAATTTGGCCAACACTTCAAATTCTTCAGTACTGCTTTCCCCAGATTCTCCCTCAGTGTACTCATGTCCTGCCATTGTAAACTCCCTCTTGCTCTGGAATGAATTGTAGTTTGTAAATGCACAGAAACAGTTTTTTTTTTTTTGTTCAGTAAGCCTCATCAGTTATATTATTTGTATCATTTTCTTCTTCCATATTTTATTTTTTGTTTCGAAAGATGCACATGAATAGCTTACACAATATTTGAGGGTTACTAAGTTTTTATGTATTTCTTTTTAAAAATTTTTTAATGTTTATTTACTTTTGAGAGAGAGAGAGAGAGAGAGAGAAACAATGCGAGCAGGGAAGGGGCAGAGAGAGAGGGAGACACAGAATCCGAAGCAGGCTCCAGGATCCACGCTGTCAGCACAGAGCCTGACACAGGACCCAAACTCACAAACTGTGAGATCATGACCTGAGCCGAAGTAGGAAGCCTAACTGACTGAATCACCCAGGTGCCCCTGTGTATTTCTAATAGTTTTTGTTTTATATAGTTTACTGCTTTATAGTACATAAAAGTTCATGAGTTCTGTTTTTGAGAATCATTTCTTATTAAAAATGTTCCTTTTTATCCTAGTTAACATTTTTAGAATGGAATTTTTTTGGTCTGAGTAACAGTATCATCCCTGCTTTCCTTATGTTGTGTTTGCCTTGTATATCTTTGCTATGTCTTTATATTTAAATTTCTTTTGTCGTATTACCTTATGTGTGCATCTTACAACTGAATTTTTGCTTTTTTAAAATCTGAGAATATTTTTAAATTGAAGAATTTAAACCTTTCCCTTTTTTTTTTATTAGGGAGACACCTTTTAAAGTACCTACTATCTTATTTTATTGTTTGTTTGCTATTCTTGTCTTATATGTATGTGTGTATACACTTGCTCATAAAGAAAAAACATACATACGTAAATACAAATATATACAGATATTATAAAATGTGGAAATCACAAAGAGAGTAAAAATCTCTAGTAGTACTATTACTCAATCTTATTGTTTTTTTGTTTTTTTTTTTGTATTCAAGTTAGTTAACATACAGTATAGTCTTGGCTTCAGGAGTAGAACCCAGTGATTTATCGCTTATATATAACACCCAGTGCTTATCCTGAAAACTGCCCTCCATAATACCTGTCACACATTTAACCCAACCCCCCCTCACTCCCCCCCTCCCATCAATGCTCATCAATCTTATTGTTGATGTGTATAGATATGTATAATTCCAGTGTCTTCCTTTAATTTTTTTAAATAAAAATGAGCATATCATGATTATGCTGCTTTGTAACCTCGTTTTTTCCCCACTGAACAGAGAGGTATTATGAACACTTTGCCTGCCACTAAATATTTATCTATAATATATTTTTATTATTTTAAAATACATTTTAATACAAAGTATTTATAAGTAAATAAGTAAATTATTCCATCCTCTGATTAAGTATGATTATGTAGGCTTGTGGAAAGGTTTTTAATTTACAGAAGTATATGTGGAATATGATGCCATTTATATAAAATATATGCATATATACATATATATATAGATTGAATGCTTATATATGCTTAAATATGTTTATGTATTAAATATCTCTGTATGATGGACAATTTTAAATAAAAATATATGCTTTATTTAAGTAATAAAAGATAAAATTAACATATTTATTTTAAAATATTCCAGCAAATGCCAATAAATTAGGTAGCTGAGATGAAATGGACAAATTCCTAGAAAGACACAAACCATTGACACTGACTCAAGAAGAAATATATGAATAAACAAGAATAAAAATAAGTGCATAGAAATAAATAAAAGAAGAAAAATCTGAATAAACAAGTAAAGGGATTAAATTATCACTCAGAAAACTACCCACAAAGGTAAGTCTAGGCCAAGATGGGTTCACTGTAAATTCTGTGAAATATTTAAAGAAAAATTAGTATCAGTTCTTCACAAACTCTTCCAAAAAATAGAAAAGGAAGGAACACTTCCCATCTCATTCTACAAGGCCAGTATTATCCTGATAGCAAAAATAGTCAAATATCGCAAGAAAAGAAAACTATAGAACAGTATCTTTTATAAATACATACACAAACTTTTCCACAAAACCCTACTAAACCAAATACAGCAATATATGAGATATAATCAAGTGGGATTTATCTCAGGAATGCAAAGTTGGTTTAACATTTAAGAAGCAGTTAATATAAAATACTACACTAATAGAATAAAGGACAAAAACCACATAATCGTCTCAATAGACACAGAAAAGCCATTTGACAAAAGTCCAACAATTTTTCCTGATGAATAAACTCAGCATTCCTACACTCTAGGAATAGAAGGAAACTCCTTCAACCTGATAAATGGCCTTTATGAAAAAACCAAAGCTAACAACATAGTTAATGGTCAAAAGGTTGAATGCTTGCCTACACGACAAGGATGTTCACTCTCACCTCTTGTATTTCACATTGTACTTGCAGTTTTAGCCAGGGCAGTTAGACAAAAGGAAGGAAGGAAGGAAGGAAGGAAGGAAAGAAAGAAAGAAAGAAGGAAGGGAGAAAAGAAAGAGGGAGGGAGGGCAGGCAGGTATCCAAATTGGAAAGGAGTATGTAAAACTATCTGTGTTTGCAAATGGTATGATCTTGTATATTGAAAATCCTAAGGAATCCAGTAAACATAAAAAATAAACGAATAAAAAATTCATTAAAGTTGCAGGGTTCAAGATCAATATACAAAATCCTTTGTATTTCTGGAAAAGATTTGAGGTCTCATTTCTTCCTTAAATGTTTGGTAGAATGTACCAGTGAACCCTTTCTGTTTTGGAAGGTTATTATTGATTCAACTTTTTAAATAGATATAGACCTATTCGGATTATCTATTTCTCCTTGTGTGGGTTTTGGTAGATTTTGTCTTTCAAGGAAGTGGTCTGTTTCAGCTAGGTTATCGAATTTGTGAGTACAGAATTGTTCATAATATTCCTCTATTATCCTATTAATGCCCATGAGATTAGCAATGATGGCTTCTCTTTTATTACCAATATTAGAAATTTGTTATTCTGTGTTCTTAGTTAACCTGACTAGAGGTATATGAATCGTATTGGCATTTTCAAAGAATCAGCCATTGGTTTTATTGTTTTTTTGTTTGTTTATTTCGTGTCATCAATTTCATTGGCTTCTGTTCTAATTTTTATTATTTCTCTCTCTCTCTCTGTCTCTCTGTCTCTCTCCCCCTTTTTTTCCTTGTACTGGATTTAATTTTCTCTTCCTTCTCTAATACAATCTTAATTTTCCAAAGTGGAAGCTTAGATTATTGATTTTAGTTTTTTCTTCTTTTCTGTATGCATTTAATGCTATAAATCTCCCTCTACTGCTTTTGCTGTATCTCACAAATTTTGAAAAGTTGGACTTTCACTCTCATTTAATTAGAAATATTTTAAAATTTCTCTTGGGGCGCCTGGGTGGCTTGGCCGGTTAAGCGTCCGACTTCGGCTCAGGTCATGATCTCACGGCCCGTGAGTTCGAGCCCCGCGTCGGGCTCTGTGCTGACCGCTCAGAGCCTGCAGCCTGTTTCAGATTCTGTGTCTCCCTCTGTCTCTGCCCCTCCCCTGTTCATGCTCTGTCTCTCTCTGTCTCAAAAATAAATAAACGTTGAAAAAAAAAATTTTTTTAAAGAAATATTTTAAAATTTCTCTTGACACTTCTTCTTTGACCCATGTGTTATTTAATAGTGTGTTGTTTAATCTCCAGGTATTTGGGGTTTCTAGCTCTCTTTCTGGTATGGTTTCTAATTTAGTTCCATTGTGGTCTAAATGTGTACTTTGTGTGAGTTATTTATTTTTTTTAATTTGTTAAGGTATACTCTGTGGCCCAGATCTTGGTGAATGTTCCATGTGAGCTTGAGAACATGTATTCTGCTGTTGCTGGACAAACGATTCTGTAATTGTTAACGAGATCCAGCTGATTGATGGTACTATTTAGTTGTGCTATGTCCTTACTGATTTTCTGCCTGCTGAACTTATCAATTACTGGTGGAGGGGTATTGAAGTTTCTAGCTATAATAGTGGATTTGTCTATTTTTCTCTTTGAAGTTCTATCAGTTTTTCCCTCATGTATTTTGCCTCTATGTTCTTAAAAGTATTAACATTAAAGATTGCTGTGTCTTTTTGAAGAATCAACCCCTTTATCATTATATAATGATATCCCATCTTTATCCCTGTTAATTTTGTTTGCTCTGAAGTCTGTCTTGTCTGAAATGAATATAGCTATTCCAGATTTCTTTTGATTAGTGTTGTTATGGTATATCTTTCTCTCTTCCTTTATTTTTAATGCATCTGTGTCTATATTTAAAGCGGATTTCTCAGAAAAACAGTAGAAAAAATCAGTTAACAAAACTAAGAGCTGGTTTTGAAAATATAAACAAAATTGATAAATGATTAGCTAGACAAATTTAAAAAGGAGAGAAGACTCAAATAAATAAAATCAGAAATGCAAAATGAGACATTACAATCAGCACAGAAATACAAAGGGTAGTAAGAGATTACTACAAATAATTACTTGCTAGTAATTAGATAAACTAGTAGAAATGGACAAATTCCCAGAAATTTACAGCCTACTATACTGAATCATGAAGAAATAGAAAATTTGAATAGACCAATACAAGACAGTGAAACTAATAAAAAATCTCTCAACATAACTATAGAGAACAAACAGATGGTTACCAAAGGCAAAGTGGGGGGCAGAGATGGGTGAAATGAGTGAAGGGAATTAAGAATACACTTCTCTTGATGAGCACTGAGTCATTTATGGAATTGTTGAGTCACTATATTGTACACCTGAAATTAATGTAACACTGTGTTAACTACATTGAAATTAAAATTTTTAAAAAAGATAGTAAGTAGGGTACTTAAAGTAGTATAAAAATACCACTAGAACAAAACAGCAATTATTACAAACACTAAATAAAAAGAGACAGCAAGCAAACAGACAAAACAGGCAAACCTTCTGACAAAAAAGCCCAAACCAGATGGATGGTTTCACTGATGAATTTTGCCAAATATTTAAAAGAGTTAATGCCTATTCTTCTCAAACTCTTCCAGAAAATTAAAGAGGAGAGAATGCTCTCAAACTCACTTTACAAGGCCAGCATTACCCTGTTACCAAAGCCAGATAAGGGCACTACAAAAAGGAAACTACAGGCCAATATCCTTGATGAGTACAGAGACAAAAATTCTCAACAAAATACTAGTAAACTAAATTCAAAAGGACATTAAGAGGATCACATACCATAATCAATTTACACTTGTTCCTGGCATGCAAGGATGTTTCAACATTGGCAAATCAATAAATATGACATACACATTAATAGAATGAAGAGTAGAAATTATATGATCGTCCCAATAGATGCAGCAATGCCTTTGACAAAACTCAACATCCTTTCATGATAAAAACTCTCAATAAATTGAGTGAATGTACCTCAACATAAGGATGGTCACACATTAGAAACTTACAGTTAACATCATACAGAATGGTGAAAGATTGAAAGCTTTCCCACTGAGATGAGGAATTAGACAAGGGTGCCCAATCTCACCATTCTTATTCAGCATAATGTTGGAATTAATTTTCAAAACAGTTAGGCAAGCAAAAGAAATAAAAGGCATCCAAATAAGAAAGGAAGAAATAAAATGATATCTGTTCACAGACAACATGATCTTATATATAGAAAACTCTAAAGACTCCACTAAAAAACTATTAGAACTAATAAATTCAGTAAAGTTGCAGGATACAAAATCAATATTCAACAATCAGTTGCTTTTCTATATACTAGCAATGAACTAACTATATGGAAAAGAAATGAAATAATTCCACTTACAATTGCATCAAAAATAATAAAATACTTAGGAATAAATTTAACCAGGAGGTGAAAGATCTGTACACTGAAAACTCTAAGACACTGCTAAAAGAAGTTGAAGAAGATACAAGTATATGGAAAGATATCCTATGCTCACGGATCAGAAGAATGTAATGTTAAAATGTCCCTACTACCCAAAGTGATCTGATTCAATGCAATACCTATGAAGATTCCAATGCCATTTTTCACAGAAATAGAAAAAACATTCCCCAAATTCATGTGGAACCACAAAAAATCCAAATAGGTGCAGAAATCCCTAGAAAGAACAATAAAGCTGAGGTATCTCACTTCTTGATCTCGAAATGTATTACAGAGCTATAGTAATCAAATAAATGTGGTACTGGCATAAAAACAGGCATATAGACAAATGGAACAGAAGAGCCCAGGTATAAACTCACACATTATACAGTCAACTAATATTTGACAAGGATGTCAAGAATGCACAATAGGGAAGGGATAGTCATTTCAATAGATGGTGCTAAGAAAACTAGATATTCACATGCAAAATAATGATACTGGGCGTCTATCTTACACCACTCGCAAAAATTAACTTGAACTAGATCTAAGTCTTAAATGTAAAACCTGAAACTATAAAAATGTAAGGCCTGACACTGTAAAATGACTAGAAGAAGAAATAGAGAATAAGCTTCTTGGCACGGGTCTTGGCAGTTTTGGATAGGACACCACAATGGCATGCAACAAAAGCAAAAATAAACTGATAGAGCTACATTAAACTAAAAATCTTCCGCATAACAAAAGAAACAATCAGCAAAAACTAAAGGCAACCTACAGAATGGGGGAAAATATTTGCAAACCATATGTCTGATCAGGGGTCAATATCCAAAATATATAAGGAACTCCTATAACTCAATAGCCAAATAACAAACAATTGAATTTAAAAATGGACAAAGAACCTGATAGATATTTTTCTAAAGAAGACATACTGATGGCAAAGGTACGTGAAAAGATGCTCAACATCACTAATCATCAGGGAAATAAAAATCAAAACCATAATGAGATATTAACTCATTCTAACTCCATTAGAATGGCTGTGATTAAAAAAACAAGAGGCAAATGTTGATGAGTACGTGGAGAAAATGGAATGCTAGTGCACTGTTGGAGGGTATGTAAGATGGTGCAGCTACTATGGAAAACACCATGGAGGTTCCTCAAAAAATTAAAAACAGAACTACCATATGATCCAGCAATCCCACTTCTGGGTGTATATCCAAAGGAAATGAGCTATCCACACTCCCATGTTCATTGGAGGACTATTCATAATAGTCCAGAATATGGAAGCAAGCTAAGTGTCTGTTGATGGATACATGGATAAAGAGGATTGTGGTGTGTGTGTGTGTGTGTGTGTGTGTGTGTGTGTGTATACATACATATATATATATATATATATGTATGTATGTATATATATATATTATTGTTTATCCATGAGGAAGAAGGAAGTTCTGCTATTACTAACAACATGGATGAACCATGTTCATCATGGTGGCACATTATCCTAAATGAAATTAGCCAGAGGGAAGAAAAAATACTGTGTGATTTCACTTAGATGTGGAATCTAAAAGTAAAAGTTGAACTCATAGAAAGTAGAATGGTGGTTACCAAGGGCTAGGAGGTGGGGGAGATGGGGAGATGCCGGTCAAAAGGTATTAGCCTTCAGTTAAAGATGAGTAAGCTCTAGGGATCTATGTACAATATGGTGACTATTACACAGGTAATAATACTGTGTTTGTATTTGAAATTTCCTAAGAGAGTAGACCTTAAGTGCTCTTAACACACACACACACACACACACACACACACACACACACACAGAGAGACAAGATAACTGCAAGGTGATGGATGTGTTAATTAACCTGCTGTGGTCATTTCACAAAGTATATGTATGTCAAA
Organism: Panthera uncia; assembly: GCF_023721935.1. Taxonomy (NCBI): domain Eukaryota; kingdom Metazoa; phylum Chordata; class Mammalia; order Carnivora; family Felidae; genus Panthera; species Panthera uncia. The sequence continues at coordinate 88,221,039 of NC_064809.1, forward strand.
TCATCACACTTACACTTTGAATAAATACAATTTTATTTGTCAAAAATAGATTTGTGTCTACTGGTGTTAATAGTGATAGCTCAGAAATTTCTTGTTAGTACTCGTTTATGATGTTACTGAACGTACTGGTTTAGTAAATCATTATTTTTAAAAAAGGATGATACAGAAAATGTGTTTCAATGGGAATTTCTCTTAGCTCTTCACTTGCATATAATTCTGCTTTAAAAATAATTTCAATTTAGACAAAACTTCAAGAATTATACAAATTTAGTCTGATTTTCATGAGTTTAGAAAAATAAACCTCATTTATTGACCAGGAGAAAAAATATGGGCAAAGGATCTGAATAGACATTTCTTGAAAAAAGATATACAAATGGGCAATATGCATTTTTGAAAAAATGCAAAACATTAGCCATTTGGAAAATGCAAGTGAAACCACAATAAGAAACCACTTTCCACCGAATAGGATGGTTATAATAAAAAAGACAATAACAAATGTTGGCAAGGATGTAGAAAAATCGAAACCCTCATGCATTGCTGGAGGAAATGTAAAATGGTACAGCCTCTTTGGAAAATAGTTTGGCAGTTCTTCAAACATTCAACACAGAGCAAGCATATGACCCTGCTGGCTTTATCACTCCTAGGATAAAACTAAGAGAACTGAAAACATATGTTCACATAAAAATTTGTACACAAATATTCATAGTAGCATTGTTCATGATAGCCCAAAGATGGAAAAATCCAAATGTCCATCAACTAATAAGTAGATAAATAAAACGTGATATATTTATTTAATGGAATATTACTTAGCCAGAAAAACAAATGAAATACTGAAGCATGCTACAATCTGATGAACCTTGGAAACATTATCTTACATAAGAAAGTCAGTAATAAAAGAGGACATATTACATTATTCCATTGATATGAAATATCCAGAAGAGAAAAATCTATAGAGACAGAAAATAAAATAGTGGTTTCTTAGGGCTGGACTCTCTTGAGGGGAAATAGGAAGTGACTGCTAATGGAAATATATATTGGAAATATGTATGTGTGTGTGTGTGTGTGTGTGTGTGATATATATATATATATATATATATATATATATATATATATATATGCTTTTTTTCTCACTTGTACCTTTACAGATTCATTGAAATAATTGGGAATTTGGGGAATTTGTGTTTCAAATTATTAGTAATTTTTTTCTTATAAAATTCCTCATCCATTTATAAAATCCTTTTTATATGTTACATTATACTTCAAACCATATTATCAACAATTATGTGGATTTAACATTGAAATAACTTTTATAAGTTTTGTTTATCATAACTATTTATTAGATAGTAAGTCATCCCTTACCTTGAGCTTTCTTTTTCTTTTTTTTTTTTTTTTAAAGAACAATGTTTAGAACATCCCAGAATAAGAATGGTATACTTTCTGAGTGTTTCCTGGTCTTATTATGAACATTTTAAAGGCTTTTGCTATAATTGCCAAATTGCTTTCTAGAAAAGTTGTGCTTATGTAATTTCCACGTGGATTTGTGGGTGTTTCTATTTTCCTGCCCTATTTCTTCAATACTGAATATTTTCATCCTATTTAGTACCTGATAATGTATGTCATATCTGAAACCTAATATCTCATTAATGTTTTAATTTACATTCCTTATTAATGAGTTTAAATTTTTAAATATAATTATTGAACATTTTTCCTTTTATGTATTGCCAGATTATGTAATTTATGTATTTTTCTATTGGTATATTTATATATATTTTGTTGCTTTGTAAATTCTCTTTGTATATGAAGGATGTCATCATCTATGTTACAAATAATTTACCCCGTTGATATTTTAATAGGTTTATTTATGCTGTTTCTGGTTGGTACCAGAACAGTTGTTGGGAATTCATTAGGGAGATGGTTAAAAGCATGCACTCTGGATTCAAATCCCAGTTTAGCCACTTGTTCACTGTGTACAATCTTGGGAAAAGGCTGAATTTCTCTTAACTGCTAAAACTGATACAAAACAATAGTGCTAACTTGAGAGGATTGTTGAGAGGATTCAGTGACTTAAAAGGCTTAGCATAATACCTGTCATAATTTAGTAACATTCAATTATTTCTGGCTGTTACTATTTGTGTTCTTTTTAACAGATTAGCTGAACAGAGATAAAGAGAATGGTGTGGAATGAATGAGTGTATGAGTTATATTTGTTGCTCTATCTGGCTTCTGACAATTAACCTTCCCCAAGGTGAAAGTTTGCTGAAGACCGTTTTACAATGTAGCATTTGGGTCCTGCTTATCAGAACTGCTGCCAGTGGTCATGTCCTGGGCATGTACCCTCCCTTTTATTAGGTAGCATATTTGATAGGCAATCTCATTCTTATTTTGTTTCAACAACTTGAGTATTTGTTGGGTATTCATTATGTAGGTTTTCAATTAAGTGTACTTTTCAAATAAATAAAGCTCAGCAAAAATAGAGTACTGTTTTCAGATACAGCATACTTCATTAAGTCTGTTTTTCCTACTTCCATAATAATGGCAGTTGTACAGGTAAAAGATGTACCAAGTGAACAAAAGCGTGTTTCTACCTCTGAATATGCCATGGAGACTTTAGTTCTTTTTTGATTGTGACATTTTTCTCTCCCAAATGCTAGGAGGAATAGGAATGTGAGCTTTCCATAGGGATATCTTCATTGTGTTGTTTCTTTTTATATCAGTTTTGTGTATCTGTATACTCTGTGTTTAAATAAAGTACGTTCTCTCTATGGTCACTGGTGCAACCATTGTACGTACGTTACCCATTATATTCAAGTCTCCTTAAAACCCTGCGTGTAGGGGCGCCTGGGTGGCGCAGTCGGTTAAGCGTCCGACTTCAGCCAGGTCATGATCTCGCGGTCCGTGAGTTCGAGCCCCGCGTCAGGCTCTGGGCTGATGGCTCGGAGCCTGGAGCCTGTTTCTGATTCTGTGTCTCCCTCTCTCTCTGCCCCTCCCCCGTTCATGCTCTGTCTCTCTCTGTCCCAAAAATAAATAAAAAAATGTTAAAAAAAAAAACACCCTGCGTGTACAAACAAATGCAAACTTTGTACTCTTTCACCTTTGAAAAATTTGTAACGATCATCATATCTACATGATCATGAGAATGGAAGATGCTTAAATTCTCACAAACTTCCCTTTATAAGCTGCTTTTAGTTTAAAGATATTCAATCACACATGCCTTTTAGAAAGGCAAAAACAAAAGTGCTTATTTATGGAAGGGAAAAAAGAATCGTTGTATTGGTACTCTGTAATTTATTGATGAAACCTTTATAAACTAGATTATTTATAATGTATGTTTATATATTTATATTTAGTGTATACTAAAAATATGTTATACATACACATATATAAAATGAAGGATGTGATTTGTCATGACTTGGTTTTATAAGAGCAGAATGTTACCACTTAAAAAACAAACATTAAGGATCATGTGGTCTAATGCTGTTAGTTTACAAATAATACAAGCTCAGAAAGGCAGCACATGGATTACCCAAGGTTTCATGTGCAGGAACCTAGTCAAGTATTCAGGGCTATTTACTGATACCATTACTATAGTCATATTTTCATTCAACTCAATAAAATTATTTAATTTTATCTTTTCCCTGAAGTATGTTCTGTATATTCCTGTCTCAAAGCCCCAGTAGAGGGATAAGTGATTCTTTTGCCTTTCATTCTGCCTGTTGTGAGCTTTGAAATTGTGTGCCATGTTCAAAGGTTTCCAAATAGCCAAGATCATCATAATTAACGGACAGGCTTAATAGTTAGGCCTGAAAATGATGTTTCCAATGGATGTGCCTTTTCATGCAACAACATATTAGAATTGTAGCTTGCTCTGTCTTATTGGATTGCTCATGGTAGCCCTGGATAATACTAATTTTCTTTCCCCACTCCTTGTGAGGTATTCAGTGCTATTTTTGGTAAGTAGCCCTTGATAGTTTTCCATTTATTAACAATGCCTCTTTAAACTGCTAAAATGCTTTCTTTCGTATCCAATCAAGGCACGGTTGTTCAAATATTAGATGGTTCGTTCTTTCCCTCCCTCCCTCCTTTTCTCTCTTTCTCTCTCTCTGTCTCTCTCTCTTTCTTCATTGAAACACTATTTCAACACTTGTTCTAATGGGTTGGATACTGAGTATATATGATGCAGCATAGATTCAGGCCCTGCCTTAATTGAGTGAATTTTTTTGGAGCATTTTTTTTTTTTTTTGCAGATGTTTTTCAGCTTTATTGTGGTATGATTGACAAAATGCTAAAATATTTAAAGTATACATTGTTGTGATTTGACATATGTATATACATTGTGAAAATATTTCCCGTATTGAGTTAATTAGCATATTCACTCACCTCACATATTTACCTTTTTTTTTTTTGGTGAGAATATTTATTTCTGCTGTTTTAGCAAATTCAATTATAAAATAAGTATTAACAACTGTGTTGATACAAACATGTTATATATTAGATCCTCAGACCTTATTCATCTTATAGCTTGAATGAGTTTTTAAAATAAGATTACACAGAAGAGGTATGAGGTTTTGGAACTGGCAAATCTGATCATGTCACCCCTTTGTCCAGAGTTTTTCAAGGGCTTCCCATTGGCTACAGGATGACATTTCTCTCCCATGGCATATAAGGGGTTTCACGGCCTGGACCCTTCATGTCCCGGGCAAACTCACTTAGTATAAGTGGTCAAGGAAGGCCTCTGGCTTTAAGCTGAAACCTGGAGGATGAGTAGGAGACAGCTGGACAGGCGGGGGGTGTGGTGGGGTGAGAATAGTCTCAAGCACTGGAATGAGACTAAGTGCAAGTCTTGAGGCATGAGAGAACAGAGCAAAACCCCTGTTGGTTTTTTTACCCTGGATTTCTCACCTGAACCATAGGCCACAGAAAATGATTTGAGTATCAGTTGTCTCAGTTTTCCCAAGGATGATACATACCAAGTATTATTCTAGATGCTCAGGAGAAAAGTTAGTTACATCCACTGGATGCCTTAGGTTAGGTCTTACATCAGGACTCTCAAGCTTAATTCTCTGGGCACTCTGGTTGAGAAAGGCCGTGAGTGTGGAAGATCACCGCTGATGGGTCATGGATCCATAGGGCTCTCCTCCGAGTTGCAGATGACATCACGATCTCATTTCACCTCCAGAGTGCTTGGTCATCCCAGAAGTTCTGTGACAGGTGCCTGATGGTCATAAGCGTTAATTATGTTTTTGCAAGCTCAAGTGCTTGAAGCGATAGCCATACCCCCCCCCCCCCCCCCCCCCCCCCCCCCCCCGCTTCACTGGTTTTCCTGTGCTTGACCTGGTAGGACTAACAAGCCTCTTGCCACTACGTTTCAGCCTTGCATAGACAGGTTGCTTGAATACATTGTGTAGGTCACACTATTTCTACTGGCGCTGGAGCTAGAGAATTTGGGTCTGAAGGATGAGAAATGTCCCTACACCCATGAAACAGAATTCCCTGCTTATTGGCAGCAGTGTCCTTCCAAGTCCTGCCTGTATTCAGCGGGGAGAATGTCTGGGACCGTTAAATACCGAAGCATTGGCAAAAAAGCTCCCTATCCAGTGACCAGTTGAGCCCCTGTAGATAACACTTCTTAGAATAGACACTGGTATCTAGACCCGCCTGTCAGGACGGCACCATGGATGAATGCCGCAGCATATGGCCTAATAAAACCATCCAGAGACGAGATGAGTGTTCAGCAAAATTTGTGTGAGCTCTTTCTGTATCGAGTCCCTTTTCCTCTCTGATACCTGTCTATATATTGTGCAGCTGTTGGCTGTCCCTCTGCTACCTACCTATAATTGATCTTCTGAATCACCTAAATCTGTTATCAGTTATTTTTCTACAATGTAAATCTGATCATGGTTCTCCTCTGCCCAGAGCTTTTCAATGGCTTCCCACTGGCTATAGGATGAAATCCCTCCCCCTTTGTATGGCAAGGAGAGGCTGTCATGACCTAGATCCTGTTCTCTGTTTAATTCTTCCTCTCCCCACCTCCACCCCTAGCATTTTATAGTTTGTAAGATCTAAACTAACTCCCCCACCCCCCACCTCCCCAAACAGAATTGTGCTGTTATAGCTCTTTCTGTGCCTTTGCACACACAGTCCACACCCTTGGAATAGACTTTTTTTTTTTTTCTGTTAAGATATATGGAGGCTCTTTCTACTAGACTTATGCACCCCCTGCCAAACAATTATACTATGGTAACTTGCCAGTCTCCATTCTCTTTATAAGGTTTTGAGAGCAAGTCTGTATCTTTTCGTTTTGTTTTAGCCTCAGCCTCTAGTAGAGTGTCACATCCACTCACTAAATATTTACTGCCTTGTAAGGGAACAGTAGAAACAGTGGTAAACAGGCAGGGCTCCTGCTCTTAAGGAATTTATTTATATTCTAATGTGTGTGTGTGGCACTAAATAAGTAAGCAAACATGATGACCCCTCATAAGAGGTGAAGAGGAAATAGAAAGGATCAGATAGTAGGGGAGGGTGGTCGTGGTAATAGAGGGAAGCACTAATTTAGAAAGAGGGTTTGGGGGAAAGTCTCACTGAGAAGGCGGTATCTGAGCTAAGGTCTGAAGTATGACCATCCTAACAGAGAGTTTGGGGCAGTGTTGAAAGCAGAGGAGAGAGCAAATGCAACGCACCCTGAGATGGCAAAGAACTTAACGTGTTAGAGGAACAGAGAAAACACTAGTGTGGGTGGAGTGCAAAGGGAGAGTGTGGTTCGAGATGTGTTTAGGGCGATAGGTAGGAGGCTGACCATGGAGGCTCTTGTCTACTTCAGGTATTCTTGAGTTGAATGTGTCATCTAACTATGCATGTGTCGGTTGTCCTCATCCTCCAGCACGGCGTGAGGCTCTGCTTCTCCCCAGCTGTGTTCCCACTGAACCTCATAGCACAGCAATAAGAGCAAGAGGGTCATACGTTTCTCCAGTTTTCTCGGTGGAATTGCACCAGATTTGGAAACATTAAGGGAATCAACTTGTTTTCAGTGTTTGGTCTTCTAAGCAGGCCTTTGACAGGAGCCATATCGTAATGAATTCAGGATGATGTGAATGACGATGGCAAGAGGAACTAGACTAAGTACACTTCGTGGAGCTCTCTAGGTAATAGCCAGGACGGAGCTCCTTTCTTTTGCCCCTGGCCTTCGTCTCCATCTGAAGCAGTGACCTAAAAAATGAAAGAAAAGCTCCCAAGTCCAGTGATGAGTTCACTCCCTACACCAGCAGAAAGTTAGTGCAGAACCCAGTGCAAAGACCACAAGTGAACTCTAGAAATTTAACTACCTTTTCTTCCAAGATGGTAGCTCATATATGATATATATGAGCACTGAAGGATGTTAACTGCTGATTGAAGAATCTAAAAGGCTTCAGAATAACAGGGAAGTGGACTACACATGCTTCTTCCAGCTGCTGCTGTTCACAACACATTGACAGTTAAAATACATCACACATTCTCTTGTCCTTTCAATGTAAACATTTACTGTTTTAAGTGGACTATAGAATCAAACCGAAATAGAAGGATGAAGACTGATATCTCAGAGGTGAAACTAAACACTGGACTAAATTAAATAAAAGTAATTTGCAATCCAACTCATAGTTACATATCATACGTTACTCCCGTGTTTGTTCTGGGGAAAGATTAGACAGAGGCTCTCGTTGCTTGCTTTGTTTTTACAACCTGTTACCAGAAGGGAATTCCGTACAGAACAGACAAAATTTTGAATTAGGATTAAATTAGAAAAAAAAAAAAAAAGGAACATGTTGTGAAGTAAGGATAGCCTTCTTGATGCTGATTTCCTACCATGGCCTCAGCATTGTTTGAAGTCAAGAAACAATACCATCTCCAGTTTGTGGTGTTGTCGATCTCCCCGGGAAAAATGTGACCTCCTTCCTTCTCTTTACATTGGCATCTGGCCCATGCCTCTACCTTCAACTCTTATAACTGCTTTCAAATTGTATTAACTTTGAAGTCTAAGAGCCTTCAAAATGACCCACGTTTGAATCCCGGGCCAACTCGATCTTTTTTTATCTTAATACGGATACGAAATGTTGCTTAAAACCCCAGTAGTGAAAAGTATGGCATCCTATAGAATGTCACACTATATAAAAAAATTCTGGTGTCCTTCCTTGAGGTTAGTTTTACCCTGAAAAGGAAAAATTACAAATGAATATAGGTTCACGTTGGTCCAATTTCCTGTTTTGCTTTAAATTTTCCTGTACAACACATAAATTTATCAAACTCCTTTCCTGGTGACAATACTTCATTAGATTACTTTAGTGAGTATTGAGGAGATTTTAATCTTATGAGTCATAAAATTCTTTTATTCCCCAGAGAATTTCCTGTGTCTGCCTGGAATTTCATGTCTTTGTAGTTTTAGCTGGACTCCTTGAAGCAGTTACTCTCTAAATGACTGTGCTCTTGAGGTCTGTGTGTAATACCTGGGGAGCCGGGTCACAGATTGACTCCCGCTTTTCAAGAAAATTGAAAAATTAATCCCTTTCACTGCCTTAGTCTTAGTAACTGTATTCAGACATTTTCTTAAACTTTTTAACCTCTTCCTCTCGTGATGGAGATGTTTTTACTTGGTGCTCCTGCAGTTCCCAGCATTAATCTTTATGTGCCCACTTGGGCCTGCTTTTGTCTGTTTCTGTGAATACATCCCAGTGACTTGATGTTGTTGGGTTGCTCGCCTGTCCCATCAGGTTTTCATCACTCGCTTGGTGTAAAGGAAAAGGAGATAGAGTTACAAATATATTGGACCATTTAGTAATTGATGAGACATGCCTTTGGGTATTCTTTTTCTTTTTTTCTTTTCTCTTTTTCTTTCTTTCTTTCTTTCTTTCTTTCTTTCTTTCTTTTCTTTTCTTTCTTTTCTTCTTTTATAAGCTCTTTTTGAAGAAGGTGAAAGTCAGGTTATAGTGAGGCAGAACCCTGTGTGTTCTCATCTGAAGGGTCCAGGGAAGTAAAGATGATACTTTTTGACATTTGAGTTTCAGAAATTCTTGGTGATTATTGCGAACACACACTTCGCTAATGTGAGCAGCGTCATCTGCGTGTGCACGTCTCTGTGTGTTTTAAAAGATAATGCCGAGCAGTGTTCTGATAATAAATGGCAGCTGAGCATGCACAGAGACAACTGACGTCTAAGTCTGGATATGCTGTTTGGCAAGATTCATCTATCATGGGACAAACGAAAAATGTAAGGCTAGTAGAACATTGACACTAACAAATTATTCAGAAGTTGATTACTAGGAAATCTTTTACTAGACTTCAATATGTTTGGTGCCTTTAAGGACAAATCTAGAGTTTTATCCAAAAAGCTAGGTACTTGCATAATACTTCTTTCATGGCTACTTTCTCATTTTTCAGCACAAGGCTTTTTCAAAAATTTGAAGTCAGTGAAAGAAGGGATTCATTCTATTTATAAAGCATAAAAGCATATATGTACCAGGTTAGTGTTTTACTTGGTTGATTAGTATATTATTTATTTTTAGAGTAGAGAAAAAATCAATGCAATAATTACTTGCTATTTATATATACATACAGAAGATATAAGTCCTTGGAATGTAGCACACATTATCATTGCATAATCTATATCCATATGCTGTTTATAACAAGCTGAAATGTTAGACCCATGAGAAAAGAACCAGATTCTGGCACAGGACTGTTTTGTGGTAAAGAAAGAGGAATGGATTCCAAAATAAAATATATATATATATATATATATATATATATATATATATATATTTTTTTTTTTTTTTTATTTTTATTTTTATTTTTATTTTTTTTTAAAGCTTGATGGTTCCACAGTAAAACAAGAGAGCTGACATGGGGTTTGGAGATATATACGTTAGCATAAGCTGATACTGAAAACAGTTAATTTCCTTCTTCGTCTGTGTGCTCCTCCAGCTCTTCTGATCCTGATTTAGGTAAATGCACTGGCTCACCTACTTAGCAGGTGGAGATAGGAGAAAAGATGTCTGGCATTGTAACCTCTCCCCAGCCTCTTCCCTCATCTGCTGATGCGTTCCTTCCTTAACAGTCGTTTTCCTAACAGAAGCAGCTCTGTGTTAGCCAGTGACACGGTGGTTGGAGTCTGTTGCCTTAGTTGCTGTAAGCATGTTGCTGATGATGCTAGGGCCACGCGCTTGATTGCCAGTGTGAGTATTTCGATACAGCCAGAAGGCCTTTATCCAGACATCTATTGTTCCCCACACCCTTTCTTATATAAATTTGAGATAAGGAGATGTGTGAATATGGAAATGACCCATTAAAAATATGTTCTGAACTCATTAGAATGGCTACTATTAAGAAACAAAAAACAAAATAAGGAGTGTTGGAAAGGATGTGGAGAAATCAGCAACTACTAGTAAGAATGTAAAATGGTGCAGCTGGTAATGGAAAACTGTACAGCAATTCATAGCAACTCCACGTTTAGGTATGAGCTCAAACAAATTGAAAGGGACTTGAACAGGTATATTTGTACACCGGTGTTCACAGCAGCATTATTCACAGTAGCCAAAAGGTAGAAACGGCTGAAACACCCATTGGAAGATGAATGGGTAAACAGACTAAGCTATATACCTAAAATGGAGTGTTATTCAGCCTTAAAAACAGGTGAAATTCTGATACATGCCACAACATTGATGGATCTTGAAAACATTATGCTAAGTGAAATAAGCCAGGCACAAAAGGACAAATATTATACGATTCCGTTTATATGAGGTACCTAGAGTAGTTAAATTCATAAAGACCTAGAGTCCTGGAGACAGAAAGAAAGTAGAATGGCCGTTGCTAGGGACGGGGGCGGAGGGGGGTTTGCCGGGGGGAGGTACTGTTTAATTGGGTACAAAGTTTCAGTTTGGGAAGATAAAAAAATTCTGGGAGATGGTTAGTGGTGATGGTTGCCCGGCAGTATGAATGTACTTAATGCCGCTGAGCTGTATACCTACAAATGATTAAAATGATACATTTTATATTATGCATATTTTACTACTATATATACATATATATGAAAAACAAGAAAAAACATATGCCTGTGTGTCTATCTACTCTGTTCTTAATGCTCCCCAATGCCACTTCACTTCTGATACCAGACATGTGGGTTTTCCACGTATGAAGCAATTCTGCACCCCCTGGGTATCTTACTATTTGACTCAATTCTAACATTGTCTACCTGGAGTTAATATCACATCCCGCATGTTGGTTAAGGGGTCAGTCCCACAAGACTCCCCCACCCCCCACCTCCCCTTCAGATGCCAATTACAAGGCCAAGTTGTTGTTACCTGTGCTTTTGATGGACCTATAGCTATAAGTTGAAGGTTCCTCTAACCTCCTCCTCAGGTTCAATTAATTTGCTAGAGCGGCTCACAAAACTCAGGAAGAAGTTTTCTTAACTAGATGCCCATTTTGTCGTAGAGGAATGTAACTCAAGAACAGCCAGGTGGAAGAGATGCGCAGGGCATTTATGTGGGAAGCTCGTGCAAAGCTTCTATGACCTCTCTGGGAGCGCGACTCTCCCAGCACTTCCTCATGTTGATCAACCTGGAAGACTTAACCCAATCTCCAGAGGCTTCCCCTCCCAGGAATTTTGGGAGTTTCAACTGTCTAATCACAAGGTTGGTTCTTGTGGCAACCAGCCCCCATCCTTATGTCACCTAGGGGCTTTCCAAAAGTCATCTCATTAACATAGACTCAAGTGTGGTTGACAGGGGCTTGTTATGAAGAACAAAAGACACGTTTGTCACTGTAATCATTTAGGAAATTCCAAGATTTTTTAGGAGTCTGTGCCAAGAGGGGGCAAAGACCAAACACTGCCTATATTTCTTATGACAAGTAGAATTACCAGTCTACCACCTAATCTTCAAACCTGGATCCCTTACAGCAAAACAATCATAAAAGTCAAAAGGTACTGACATATTATTAAGATCTCATTTAATCGTTAAGAATAATGTAGGTCAGGGACTCCTGGGTGGCTCAGTCGGTTAAGCATCATGATCTCAGGGTTCAGTTCTTGAGATGGAGCCCCATGCCCCACGTAAGCCCAGAGCCTGCTTGGGATTCTCTCTCCCTCTTTCTCTGCCCCTCCCCTGCTTGTGCTCTCTCTCTTTCTCAAAATAAATCAATAAATTAAAAAAAAAAAAAAAGAATAAATGTGTGTCCCAGGGAGAGACCACTTAGGTTTGCATTGTTTCCAGCGGGATCGTGTCAGGAACAGGAGTGAAGACAAAATATGTATTGCTTATAAATCACAATATCACCGTATATAAATATATATTATCTAATGTTATTTATCTTCACTATTATTGAATAGTTTTTATTTTTAAAAGTACTCTCTAAGAGTTTTTTCAAACCATCGTAATTAGAGATTAAAGATGAGGAAGTTAGACTGAGCTACAACCGGCAAGATGAAAAGATATGTGTTCCTTCCCTACCTTCCCAAATCCTAATTAAAATAACCAAAGTAATGTGAAAGGACTTCCTAAACTTTGAGAATTCCTGCCAGATAAGGTAGATTAGGATGTGATTGATGGATGATACCAGGGGAAGATTTGTCATTCTCCCTTATGAGAAAGTGGTATGGTTGTAAGTTAGAGGTGATCCCGTCTGAACCTAAATAATACTTCTGAACTGGAGAGTTGTGAGAACTTAAAGGCCAGGGTAGTGCTCACGACAGGTGGGGAACCTTCCATTTTGGAAATCCTTCACTACTATGGAACAATCAAATTCAAAAGCAGTTGAATGCGTTAGGTCTAAAGGCAACTGTCATTATACAATATAGGTAAGAATTAGAACCTATCCTTGCTGGACCAGGCAGTAACCAGCATTCAGGTGGACACCAGTCACAGTCCCTTCATATACTTGGGTAGGAGGACAGGCCACAGAGTAAATTCCATGTGGGAAAAATGGTCCCTGGCATAAAAGATTGGCCAAAGTCAGTGAAAAGTATAGAAAGATAGATGTCCACAAGGAGGACAACCTGTAACACCTGCCCCTTCCTGTTTCCTCAATGTACTGGATCACTGACCTGGTAATACAAAGATGAGTGAGGTCTTCAGCAATCTGTGTAAGAGGAGACTTGTAACAGCACTTAGGTGGACAGTGAAAGGATTGAAGAGGAATATATGTTCATGATGGTTTGGGGCCGATAGCAGGCCAAAGTGCACTTCTTTCATTTGGTGTGGGAAGCAGAAAATGAATAAGCGTGGAACTACAAAATATTTGGCAGTGTTAGCAAATGAAAATAACAAAGCTCTGGGGAAAAGCATACATGTTAAAAAATATTTTTATTGAAAAAATATTTGCGTTCTCAGTGAGAGATAAAAAAAATCTTTATAAAAGAGATGAAAGATGAAATGTCATCACAGACCGAGATGTAACACAGCTGGTAGAACGAAGAAAATCCTGCAAGGAAACTAACAATGTTGTAGCTGAATTGAAAACTTCATTAGAAGCAGTGATGAAGCAAATTGAATCTCTTAAATATATGCATAGTAATCTGGAGAGCCACCTGACAAACTATTTTGTAATGCTGAGGAAAAAGAAAAAATAATCGAAGAGTTTCGGTCCTAAGATGACAGACATAGATGACAGAAAACAGTGATGCAACAGAGCAAATGATTTTCCTCAGGAAGAGAGTGGAAAAGACAAAACAGCAAAGAAAAGAACGGTAAGAGGTATATTAAGAAAGACAGGAACTGCATGTTTCGAAGACCACATTTACTGTGTTCCTGCTAGAATTGGTGAAACAATACCAGCATCTAGACATCCAGCATTCAGGTAAAACAAAAAGGAGTACTCACGAAAATATATTCTAAGCATCTAAACAGAGAAAGGAAGTCTCTGAAGGAACAACAATCAGTTCTGTCCCAGACATCATCTCAGCCTTGTCCATCAAAAGGCAGATGGGGACCCCTGGGTGGCTCAGTCGGTTTGAGCATCCACCTTCAGCTCGGGTCATGTTCTCCCAGGTTGTGAGTTCGAGCCCCACATCGGGCTCTGTGCTGACAGCTCAGAACCTGGAGCCTGCTTTGGATTCTCTCTCTCTCTCTCTCTCTCTCTCTCTCCCTACCCCCCCCCCCCCCCCCCCGTGCTCATGCTCTGCCTCTATCTGTCAAAAATAAATAAATGTTAAAAGAAAAAAAAAGGCAGATGGGCTGCCTGGGTGACTGAGTCAGTTGAGTGTCTGACTTTGGCTCAGGTCATGATCTCACATTTTGTCAGTTGAAGCCCTGCATCAGGCTTGCTGCTGTCAGTGCAGAGCCTGCTTCAGGTCCTCTGTTCCCTCCTCTTTCTGCACTTCCCCGACTCACACACACACACACACACACACACACCCCAACCCACCTCCGCCTCACAAAAATAATAAACATTTTTCTTTTTAAAAAAGACAATGAAACCATTTGGCTTTAGAGTTGTGAGAAGACTGGGACTCAAATTCTATAGCCGGTCAACTGCCATTCTCTATGAAAGAAGCAGGAAGATCTTCTCAATGCATGATGATTTGGGAAGCATATTGTTCACATAGTTAATACTTAGTGAAGTATTCCAAGCTGCTGAGAAATGAACCAAAATAGAGAACTTGATTACAGGGAAAGTATACTATATAAGGACTATTTGTGAGCATGAAACAATAAACATAGGATTAACTTTAAAATCACTGTTTCAAAGATGGTATCACCACAAAATGCAAAGTCAAAATGATTTTTGAAAGGACAGTTATATCGAGTAAAAAATGGATAATTTCACCAATAGTAACTTGGGCCAAAAGTCCCAGTTTATGCCAACCAAACAAGTTAGAATTAGGAAATAAAGGTGCAAGGGTAGGTAAATTTGTGCTGATTTCTTCATCTTACACATAAGACTTTCAATGGGTGCACTTTCATTGCATGTAATTAATACAGGCAAATTAAAAAGCATTTGAAAAATGGAAGGTTTAATCCATCTAAAACTAAAAATACTAGATAATCTACTGATCCGCTAGAGAAAAAGTCAAAGGAAACACCTACTTTAGGGAAAAGCTTTTATATAAATGTAAATGGGATAAACTTTCCTTTTAGGAGACAGAAGTCCTCAAGATTAGCTTAAAGAATTCAACTTTGTAAAAGGCATACTCTATCTAAAAGGGATACTCAAAGCAAAATGACACAGAGAAGTTAAGTTAAAAATAGAAGGATGGAGGGGCGCCAGAGTGGCTCAGTCAGTTAAGCGGTTAAGTGTCTGACTTCAGCTCAGGTCATGATCTCTCTTCAACGTGTTTGAGCCCGCGTTGGGCTCTGTGCTGACAGCTCAGAGCCTGGGGCCTGCTTCAGATTCTGTCTCTGTCTCTGTCTCTCTCTCTCTCTGCCCCTCCCTCACTTATACTCTCTCTCTCTCTCAAAAGTAAATAAACATTAACAACACTTTTTTTAAAAATACAAGAATGGCAAACTAAATGAAAAGAGGAGTCACATTTTACTATCAAAATGAAATTAAAGGCAAAAAACCCCAAACATTTCTAAAAGAGGTTTTTTTAAAAAATTGGCTAAGGCTACAATCCACAGTGAAGATATATCGATCTTGAAACTGTATATGCCAGGGGCTCCTGGGTGGCTCAGTCGGTTAAGCGTCCGACTTCAGCTCAGGTCACGATCTCACAGAGTCTGTGAGTTCGAGCCCTGCCTCGGGCTCTGGGCTGATGGCTCAGAGCCTGGAGCCTGCTTCTGATTCTGTGTCTCCCTCTCTCTCTGGCCCTTCCCCGTTCATGCTCTGTCTCTCTCTGTCTCAAAAATAAATAAATGTTAAAAAAAAAAAAAAAAGAAAGAAACTGTAAATGCCAATAACACAGCTTCAAAGTACACATGTAAAAACTTTTAGAGATAGAAGAAATTGAAACACAAATGTCATGAGAGACTTCAGTGTCTCTCAGTGTGTGACATACCATATTGGGAAAAAGAGAACATGGGGCTCTGACTACACAATCCACAACATTGCTGAAGTAAATACATCAATTTAGTGAGGGTAACTTGAGGATACAACCAACCTATTTGCAGGTAGCCAAAGAGTTAAGAAAATATGAAAGCCTTAGAGTATAAACACTGATTATTCCAAACCATGGTACAAATCATAATCTGAGTGAAATATAGGAAAGTAGAAATTAATAATAATGGGGAAGCAAAAATTCCAACAACTTTTTAAAAATAGAACTTTTTGAATGGCCCTTGAATGAAATAAGCAAACAGAACTACAATTACACAACTCTTTTTTCTTGTGGGCAACTGATTTTTCTACCTAGAGGCTCATAGGAGTTTATATCTTGAGTGTTTAAATAATTCTGTTTTGAGGGTCTGTATTAATTTTTCCTGAAACGTCTTGAAACCTTACGATCTATAGATTTAGTTATTCATTTTAAGAAACGTTCCTTCTGTTTTAAGTGTTTAACTGTTTTAAACCTTACGATCTATAGATTTAGTTATTCATTTTAAGAAACGTTCCGTTTTAAGTGTTTAACTGTTTTAAACCTTACGATCTATAGATTTAGTTATTCATTTTAGGAAACATTCCTTCTGTTTTAACTGGGAAAATGGCTTTTATTCATTTTGCTTTCTGTTTCAGGGTCTCCCTGGTTTGTTGTTTGCTCTCCAATTATATCCTACATATACTTGCATGATTACTTCCATTTGTGTGTTTTCTTCCATATTCACTTTTCTCGAGCTATGTTTTCTTGCCAGAGATTCATTTTTTTTTTCTGTGTCAGTTCTGCTCTTTGATATTTCTAATGCATTTCCTATTTCTGAAATAATAGGGACTTTTTCCTCGACTCTGCTAATGACTTTTCATTTCGTTCTGTTGTCCACTTATCTGCTTTTAAAATATTTCATGGTGTTCATATTCTCTTTAATTTCCTTGAGAGTTATGAACCGTTTGTGTTTTAATTTCTTTCTCTGTTTTGTGGGATAAAACTTCCAGGAAAAAAAACCCAAACATTATTTGCCGTTTGGATACTTAGACTTCTTCCATTGTTAAAAGTTTTCTTTTCTTTTTTAGCCTACCCATTTAAGAAAGGCAATTCTAAATTTTTTTTGTCCAAAAATAGTGGTAGGTGTTTTGTCCTTCAGGCTCCTCCCTGTTTACTGGGGCTTTGTCTGTAGTCTCAGCAGGAGGAGCAAGGACTACAATGGTTTGTAGTCCTTAATGGTTTAGGAGCACTGGGGGAGGAGCAGGGGGAGGTCCCTTCTAACTGTGTGACTGGTTTGTTTGGTCTTCTGCATCTAGAAGCCCCTACATTTGGCACTCGCTGACTCTGAGGACACCTTCCAGGTTTAAACTGTGCTCCCACTTCAGAGTGGACCCTTGGGGCACTCTGACACAAAGGCCCCAAAGGCCTTCGATTATACATTTAATGTGGTCCACTGTTTTTTGTGCTTGGGGAGAGTGATTCCCTCTTATTCATTCTCTCTCCAGCCCTGTTTGTCAGTGAGGACAATTACCGTCCTCCAAATCGTTCTCCAAGTCCCACCTACCCTTACCAGAGATGTTGGATGTCCAGTTTCGGTAGTTCCCCTCACGGCCATCTTTTCTTCAGCCGTCATGTACAGAATGAGACCCGAAGGGTCTGCTTCCACCCCTCACACTGTGGCCCACACACCTGGGTACTGTCACAGGGCTGCTTGGGGGTTTCTGAATTTCATCACCCTTCTGCTCCACTGATAACACTTCTCAAAGGTTGTTGTTTGATACTGATAATTTTCCTACTTTTCAGGACTGAAAAAAATATTCTTGGCTTTTTCAAAAGCTTACTTCATTTGGTTTCTGCTAAGGGAAATCTTCAAGTCTGCATCTATGCTACTTCCTTTCCCAGAGTGTGCTTCTTGGCTTTTGCTTTTGCTTCTCTCTGATATTCTCTCAGATCCACATACTGTAGCCCCACGATAAATGACCCACTCCACTTGTATTGCCCTGGTGCCCAGCCAGAGACAGCATCACAGGCTTTCTGGGTTACCGTATCTGCTGGGAGAAACTTGATCATTTCCCCAGATTCTTAAAAAGGATGGGCATATCCTTTTGAAAGTCTTCAGTAATGGAGAATCTTTGCCTTTGAGGTGCTCACTTTTCTAAGTATGCTCAAATTATATTTGCAGCAGTTTTATGTAGAATCTTCCTTGGTTTAAAGGCTACTTATTTACAGCCTGTGTGGGTTCTACTCACTCTTTCTCCCTTCCCTTCTCTTCCCTTCCCTTCCCTGCCCTGCCCTGCCCTTCCCTCCCCTCCCCTGCCCTCCCCTCCCCTTTCCTTCCTTCCTTCCTTCCTTCCTTCCTTCCTTCCTTCCTTCTTTCTTTTCTTTCTTTCTTTCTTTCTTTCTTTCATTCTTTCTTTCTTTCTTTCTGAAAATGGATTTTTATTGTCTACTGTGTACCTACACCTGTGAGTTCGATCTACCCATTCATGTCAACATCTGACTTCAAGCTCTTGGCTCTATCCCTATACTTCAGTCCTGCTTCTTTGGAATTGACATTCCTACTGTGATCTTTTTATCCGCTCCTCTGAGTCTGTTCTAGTATATCCTTTAGAGCACCCAGTATGCAGAGAGTTTAATATCTAGTTGGGAAGATAAGCTTAACATAATAAAATAACAAACAGTAATTTAAAGTATCATTGAGTAAGCTTTAGGTTGTATAACAGAGTTGGTAGGTGTCATTGGCAATCAGAAGTAGTGGGGAAAAGTTATGAAAAGCTTTGGGGAACATATGGGACTTTTACAAGGTATTATTATTACTATTATTATTAAAATGTTCGTTTATTCTTTTGAGAAGGAGAGAGAGTGAGCAGGGGAGGGGCAGAGAAAGGGAGAGAAAGGATACCAAGCAGGCCCCATTGTAAGCATAGAGCCTGACTTGGGGCTGGATCCCACGAATGTGAGATCATGACCTGAACTAAAATCAAGAGTCAGGCATTTAACAGACTGAGCCACCCAGGTGCCCCTGCAAGATATTATTAATGAACGGTTGAGATTTGGAGATGGCAAAATTCCAGTCAAATGAAAGCACATGAAAAAAAGAACGGGTAGTGAACTTGAGTATATTGATGCAAACATGAAAGTACTCCTCTGCATACTCCCATCTTCTTTCCATAAAGGAGATAGCAAATATGGGGCTATGGAAGGTTTTTTCCCCCTAAGTTTTTTTTTTTTCCTGTCTGTAGGCTTCTATGATATAAATTCCTTACATTTGTGTGGTGATTAAATATTTTTAAAGCACTCTTATATATCATTTGGCCCTCATAACAACCTTGTGAAGTAACAGATGAGGTAGTCAGATTCTAATTATCTTGCTCGAAGTTTTATATAGCTAACAAATGGTAGAACTGGGGGGTGATTTGGGCTGGAAGAGCCTCATGTCTGGGAGGCAAGTTAGATGTTATCAGATAAAAATAGTGAGGCCCCCAATTTTGATGGTAGCTGAGGAATGGACAAGGGATAGAAATTAGAGGTAGTAGTAATCACAGTAGTTTATGAATAAGTGGATATGGGAGTATAACAGATGAGTTTTGAATATTGGTAACTAAACAATGCTGATGCCATTATCAGCAAAATATATGCAAGTCCAGTCTGATTCTTACTTTGAATCCACTCACTTTTTTTTTTTGTAAGATGAGATAAAGAACTCTTTCTGATTTTTTGCACTTTCCTGTTTATTGTTTTTAATTTTTAAAAAATATATGAAATTTATTGTCAAATTGGTTTCCATACAACACCCAGTGCTCATCCCAAAAGGTGCCCTCCTCAATACCCATTGCACTTTCCTGTTTAAAATTTTGTTGTTGTTTCTCTATCTTTTGGCCAAGACCAAGTCTACATTTAAAAATGTTTTTATGTATTTCAAGACTATTTTGAGTTTACTCTTTACCTTTCTTATTGCCAGACTACATAATTTTAATTACTGGTTTATTTAACCATTTGTATAGGCTATTTCTTTTAACCCTTTTATTGTATTTGTGATTGTCTTCTGAATCTTTTCCAATTTTCCACATATCTCTCTGGGTGTTAAATTCAGATTTGGTAATAATACTTCATCATAGTTATAGCTTGAACAGTACTGATTTTCAATAAAGAACGGTACATCAGGTTTCTTAAAATTTGTACACCTGCTTATTCACACTATTATAGTGTTACACTATACTGATGACCCAGGCTCAGCGTATCATGTTTCCTGTTAAGCACTTTGAAACATTTTGGTAACATTTTGTGAAAGTTTCTAGCACAGTGTTGATGGACTTCTAGGCAACCTTCCTCCTTTTCTGGAAGGTAGAGGTCTTGACCTTCCTTTCTGATAAGAAAGGAATTTATCAAGTTCGCAGTAAAAGATAAGGCAAGGGGTAGTAACCCCCGGTTTGTGAACTCCTGAAGTTTTAGTATATGTATTTGGATTAATATTTTTCTGGAAAGGGTCCAGATATTTCATCCATTTTTCAATTATCTCCAGTAATCTCAGGAAGTAGATTTTTTAAATTTCAAATTATAGAAGAAGAAACAGGTTCAGTGAGGTTGTATTACTTGTCAGAGATTTCACAGACAGCAAATTTCAGAGCTGGGATTTGAACCTAGTTGTGTGTGTGTGTGTGTGTGTGTGTGTGTGTGTGTGTAAATTAAACTTTAAATTCCATGTTTACCACTTAATACATTCTACTTAGAAAAGGTGGGTAGTAAAAAATGATTCTATTCTAGGAAAAGTCATGATAAGAAAACCAGGGAGGATTGAAAAGTTTCAAAATAGTGTCAGTGAACTATTTAGGCATAGGCTTTGGATCAGGAGTTCTTAATTTAGGGTCGTTGGATTGAATTTGGAGGGTCCATGAAGTTGGATGAGGAAAAAAATCCAAATTTGTTTTAACTAACCACAATTTCTTTCAATTATGAATATAGAAAACAACCTGCAGTAGTATTTGTGACTTTATCACCAATAGAAATCATATTTTCATATCATATTATAGTTGTCACAGATATCTCAAAATAACATTTATACTCATAACTACTTCTAAATTATAGCAGTTATTAGAGCCACTATTAGAGCTTTTTATTAAAAAAGTGCATTCATTACTGTGTCACAGGTTTGTGGGTTTTTATTTTTTTCAGCATTTCATTACATTGTTGGTTGGGTTTTTTTTTTCCTTTTTTAAAAATGTGTTTTATTTAGTTTCGAGAGAGAGAAAGACAGAGTGTGAGTGGGCGAGGGACAGAAAGAGAGGGAGGTACAGAATCCGAAGTAGGCTCCAGGCTCCGAGCTGTCAGCACAGAGCCTCATAAGGGGCTGAACTCATGAACTGTGAGAACATGACCTGAGCCGAAGTTGGATGCTCAACCAACTGAGCCACCCAGGTGCCCCTGTGTTTTTTCTTTGTAATGCCATGTATTTCCTCTCATTCATTTAAAAACATTATCCTGCGGAGTCCATAGGCTTCACTAGATTTCCAAAAAGTCCATGGAACAAAAAAGTTTAAGCACCCTGCTTTGGGCATTACATCATCATTTCAGCATTTCCAAAGAATTGTTTTTAGTGTATTGAGCATGGGACATGCAGGTCAAGATTTCATACATATAATAATACTTATTGAAAAGAAAATTTACAAAAATCATTAATCATCTGGGAGAACATGGACTTTTTGGCTTCCAGGAAATGTTTGTAGCTTCTTCTCTATTTTATTTCTTGTCATCACTAGTTGTATTCTGTCATAAACTGTCCTTACCTGACAGCTCTCTGGGCTGCCATGGGGACAGTTTGGTGTAGTGTCTAAGAGTAAAAGCTTGGAGATAATCTTGGTTCACATGCTCACTTCACCACTTAATAGCGCATAGGAAAGTGACCTTGTCAAGATACATGATAATCTCTAAACCTCAGTCTCTCTACCTGTAAAATGGGGATAAATAGGGTTGCTGTGAGGTATATGTAAGACAAAGAATGTAAACCAGTTAGTATAGCATCTGACAAATAATAACAATCACATTCATTGAAGATGGTCCTGCATATGACTCACTACTCTATACTCTCCATTCCAGTCTCTCTGCATCTCATGAGCTGAATAGTGATGGGAATCTTGGCAGGGACAACTTGGGTAAAGCTTTTGGCCTTATGGACTGAGGGACCAGAAAGCAGTGTCATAAAGCATGACGGTGAGATCTTGAATGTGGCAGATCATTGCAAGTGTTTGAGATTCATGGACTCTAGGAATAAAGATGAACATAGCCACTCATAAATGTAACTGGCTTTCTTGCTGCCAAGAGGCTAAGAAGAAGCTAAGTATCTGAGCTTAGTCTCTGTCCCTTAAAGGACACTAGGAAACAGGGAGACTTTCTCTTATTCATACCCTCATCAAGATCTGGCAGCTCACCCGTGTCGGTGTTTCCAAAGTCTTCAGGACTACCCGCTTTTGGATTACATTAACAATGAGTCCTGAGCCCAAGTGAGCCAACAAAGAAAAATAATACATCTAAGGGAATTCAGCCCTCAGGATCACTCAAAACAAATAGTCACATATCTGATGAAAGAGAACTTGTAGCTAAACCAAAACAAAGAAACCAACTGTGATGACACTGGTTGCCTAATCTACGCACGTATAGTCATCCTTTTTATTCAGGGCAGAGTAACTCCCTTCTAGGTGAATAATACTTGACCTAAGCTAATCATAAAATTCCACTCCCCTTGTCAGTGATTGGTTTCAGCTTGGACAGATGCCCCATTCTTGGTCGGTTGCATCTCAGAGAACATCTAATTGGAGGTTTCTGGTAAAAGTTCTCCTCACTAATAAAAAAAGACACACTAGTTGAAATGCTTCCATTTTCACTGGATGTTGTCCTGTCTGCCTTTGGTGTCTGGAATTGC
This sequence comes from Panthera uncia, assembly GCF_023721935.1. Lineage (NCBI taxonomy): Eukaryota > Metazoa > Chordata > Mammalia > Carnivora > Felidae > Panthera > Panthera uncia. Next base: position 88,243,928 of record NC_064809.1, read on the forward strand.
TGCAGCCATTGTGTGACCATGAGGACACATGTGTGACGATCACTGACACTGTTAAAGAGGGCAGAAAGGAAAACACATTGTGTCACCTACGTGGCCAACAGGGAACCACATAAATATTATGTGGTCCTTGTTTTGTAAGTTAATAGTGTTCTTAATTTTAGAGCCACATTCTATGTAGGATTAACTAGAAAGCAGAGGTACCTAAAAAGCCTAGCCTGGTGATGCTACCCCTGCATTTCAAGGATAAAGGGGAAATTGTATAGGCTTCCAAATTCACAATAGAAATATCAGGTTAGTGTTAGATTTCTCATTTGCAACCCTGGAAGCTGGAAGATGGCAGGATACATCGTATGTATAGATGGGGAAAGGAGGAGAATAAAAGTTTTCTACAGGCTTTATTTCACATGGGTGGGAGAAAGGGGAAGCAAGAGAAGGAGGATATAGGGTATTGATTTGGAAAACAATGGGTCTTTGTGGAGGAAATTGTGTCTTGATGTAGTGTATTGTAGATAATTCAGTGTTTGTGAGCACAGAAAAAGGAAAAATGACATAATAAGGGGGGGGGGGGAGGGAATGGAATGAATATGAATTTGATACAAACAGCAGAAACAAGGGGAAAAATACAGCAAAAAATGAATAATAAATACAAAGCAAGATGAGGGGAAGATAGGTATGTCAGTTGTTAAGTATCAGTGGATTGAATTCCCCCAATAAAAGACAGAAGTGGTCAGAGACTGAGTTAAAATCTAGCATTTGCCACTTACAAAAACAAAGTATAAAGGAAGCTTGAAAATACAGGCATTGTCAAAAAGACATCAGACCAAAGTAAACAAAAAGAAAAGGAGAAATGGCCATATTACCATCAGACAAAGTGGACTTTAAGCTAAAAACACAAAAGGATAAAATGGCAAATTTGTGATCATAAAAGGGCATTATTCATGAAGAGTATAGAGCAATCATAAACTTGTAGGTGTAAAGTAACTTAACAACTAAACATATGAATCAAAATCTTTAAAGAAAACTTAATTTTAAAATACAGAGTTATCATGGATAACTTCACTATGTTTCTTTCAGATTGAGACATATGAGTAGTCAAAACTAAGGAGGTTGAATAAGCAAATAATATAATCAATAAACTTGATTTAGTAGATATACAAAGTATCTTTCAAATTAAAAAAAACCCTCAAATAAAAAACATAATTCTATATTTTCATGGAACATTAAAAAATAGATCATTTACTTGGTCACAAAGAAAATATTAATAAGTATTATTAAATTTAATAAATTTTAGAAAGCAGAGGCCATATTTTTATAATAATCCAATGAAATTAGCAGTAAATATCTAACTCTATGGGAGACACTGAACATTATATTTAGAGGAAAATTTATAGCCTTGCATACCTTTGTTATTAAAGGGAAAAAAAGATGAAAAATAAAGGAACTTTATAAAAGAAACAATAAAAACTCTAGGAAGATGGAATAAAGATAAAAGCTGAAGTCAATTAAATAGAAAATATTAAACAATTGTGGAAAGAAAAAGTGAATTAAAGATGATTTTTTTGAAGATCAAAAAAGAACCCCGATTAACTTACAATGAACCCATTTAAGGAAAACAAAACAAAACAAAAACAAACAGAAATGTTTATGAAAAAGAAAACCAGTAAGTAGATACTTGCTTTTCCTAATATAAGAACATGTTGTGAAGCCATAATAATAAAATTATATTTGTATAGCAATAGATAAATAGATTAGTGGAGTAAACTAGAGAATATGTAAATAAATATCAGTTAAACATAGTATTTCAATTCAGTCAAGGATGGACAATTTAAATATTGTTGATGATCCCGTTGCTCTTGCATTTGGAAGGAGATAAAATTGAAATATTATTTCATATACAGAAAGAAATTGCAGATGAATTGAGATCTAAAGCAAAACAAAACAAAAATCCTGCACAAAATATAGGATACCATGTGTATAGTCCAGAGGCAGGGAGCTCTTAATAACTGAGCTAGGAGACCAGAAAGCACAAAAGAAAGGGATAGACATTCTTGACTAAAAAGAATCATAAAGTCAGTACAGAAACAACAAATATAAAAGGGTAGCTGTAATGCAGAGGCTACTAATTAACATCTGCAATATACAAAGAACGGTTACCAATTGCAAAGAAAAATAACAACAATAAATAACCCAGTAGGAAAAGGGCAAAGAATATGAAGATGCAAGTCTCAGAAAAGCAAATAGCCAACAAGCATTAAAAGTTGGCTACCTTGGGGCATCTGGGTGGCTCAGTCGGTTGAGCATCCGACTCTTTATTTTGGCTCAGGTCATGACCCCAGAGTCATGGGAGGGAGCCCTGTATCGTGCTTTGAGGTGAGCGTTGAGCCTACTTGGGATTCTCCCTCCCCCTCTCTCTCTCTCTCTCTCTCTCTCTCTCTCTGTTTCTCTCTCTCTCGCTCTGTCCCTCTCTCCCTCCGACCCTCCCCCCCCCCCAATAAAAGTTAGCTATCTTACAGATAGTCACTGAAATACAAATTTTGCTTAAATGAGCTACTGGCAATAATTTACTGGAAGTTTTTCAAAGCTGCAACACCTGCAGTGCCTGGGTGGTCCAGTTGGTTGAGCGCTCAACTCTTGATCTTGGCTTAGGTCATGATCTCATGGTTTGTGGGTTGAAGCCACATGTGGAACTCTGCTGCTGACAGCATGGAGCCTACTTGGGATTCTCTCTCTCCATCCCTCTGCCCCTCCTCTGCTCCCTCTCCCTCTGTCTCTCTCTCTCAAAAATAAATAAATAAACTTTAAATAAAAAGCTGCAACACCTATTTTTGATGGAGGGTATGGAGAAAAAGGTATTTAACTATATTTGTTTTGGAAAGCCATCTAGAAATATTTACTAAACATAAAAATGCATTTATCTTTTGACATAGCAATCCTATGAATTCCTCTTCCTAGAATCTATCCCATAGGAAGAAAAACTCTACCAGAGATAGGAGCATATATGCAAGGTCGTTAGAGCAGTATGTTTCTTTCACAGAGGAAAATAATTGGACACAAAGTCATTCCTGTCATTTGGGGGATGGTTGCACAGTGGAATATTATGCAGCTACTAGAACATTTACATTTATGTGTGTGTGGATACCTATGATTTTGTGAGGCTAATAGAACATGGAAAAAATGTGGTAGAACCCTTATTAAGTTGTTACCATAAGCTTTCCTGAAGGATGCGGAAAGGAGCAAAGAAAATAGGGAGAAACAGTTGCACTTAAAGTACGTATGATATATTCCCATTTATGCATTTATATATGGTTAATAAAATGTGTGTGTGACATTTTTCAAAAGCAATGGGAGCTAAGCAAAGCAGCGAGGCATTGAAAGACTAATAGCATTAAGATATCTTGTAAGCCAGACACTCAGGGCAATACCTGGAACTGAACATAAAGTTCAGAGCAAGTGAGAGGTAAAAATTATTTGTATGGAAGATACATTACAAACACGCGCAGAAAGAAAAACCGTTAAAGAGCAAACAGCTATTACGTTGGCTCTTGATTTACACCTTAAGTCAAAGTACATGCTTTTTAAAAGTCTTTTGTATAGCACTAGATTTTGGCAAAATTCCCCTTAAGGGATTTTTCTGAAGGGAGTTTTCTAATATGGGGAATATAATTTAATTTTCACCTCGCTTTTAAGACCATGATTTTAATAATACATGATTGAGACTTCAAAAAATTTTTGTTATACTGAAAGGAGGCCAAGTATCTCAATAAAAGGAGACTATTTGCTGCTGCAACAGTGCCAGGGTGCTTTATGTTTATGGATGCTGACCATGCCTTCCGCAATCTTATGCTATTCAAACTAGAAAAGATCAAAGAAATTGCATAGGTGTCCATGACATATTATCAAGAGATAGTAACCCATTGAGTGCTATACTCTGGTCTGTAGTGATGAAAGAACAATAAATGCTTGAGAGGTGATCTTTGTCAAAAATGTCTGCAATACAGACGTTGATGTAGTGTGATACCATTTTCATAGCTTTTGTTAATATTTTCTTCAGCCTCAATTTGGTTCACTTTTTCAGCTAACATTTATTTAGTGCCTACTCAGTACTAAGTAGCTAAATCTTGTACCTGCACCTTGCTTCATTTACCAGTAGTCGAGGGGTGCCTGGGTGGCTCAGTGGGTTGAGCATCAGACTTTGGTTCAGGTCATGATCTCACGGTTTGTTTGTTCGAACCCCACGTCCTGTTCTGTGCTGACAGCTCAGAGCCTGGAGCCTGCTTCAGATTCTGTGTCTCCTTCTCTCTCTCTGCCCCTCCCCGGCTTATGCTCGCTCTCTCTCTCTCTCTCTCTCTCTCTCTCTCAAAAATAAGTAAATGTTAAAAAAAATTTTTTTTAAAACAACAAGTGGTTTAGAGGAGCAAGACGAGTATTATTGCACAACTGACAGAATAATATGTCAACCTATAAGCCGTGGAATATACTATGGATGTGCTTAGACCTTTATGGAATTTTTCTCATTTGTTTTTTGTTATGGTTGTCCAGGGCCAAATTAAAATATCTATGCAGTACGATACCACTTTAACCAATTTCATCCATCTGAAGTTCAACTTTCTTCACGTGATCACATCTAATTTTTAATGCATTAAGCTTGCCTGTGGTCAGAAGCAAAGCCGTTGAGACTTTCAAATTACAAAGACCACTTGTACCCATGGGTCTTGCTTGGTACAGGACCTTGGCTACATAGAATAGTTTAGTTTCACCTCTCTGAGGGGCTCAAAGAGCTATTGCTATAAGGGGTATTAAATGAGTTAGAATGTAGGTAGGAATTTTTGATAGAAAACTGTCAGCCAGGTGCCAAAATCATCATTAAATATTAGTAAGTGACCTAGAGATTCTATAAGTAATTCTGTAACAAAGACTTTTGTGACTGTGTCTTTTAAGACAAAACCAAGGATTAGTTTTAAATCCCAGATTTCCAGAGTAACTAGGCATCCTTCTGGGAGCTTCAAATGCATCAGGAACAAAAGAATTCTCTGCCCCCTTGAAGCTTTCATTCTGGTTGGGAGAATACAGACAATAAACAACAACAGGAAATGTAAACAGTAAGTTATAGTGTATTAGAATGTGATTAAATGTATGAAAAAGAAGAGCAGAATAATGAGGATTGAGTGTCGGCAAGTTTTCCCTAAAGGACTTTAAAAAGAACATATAGTTATCAGAGTATGCCTTGGTTTGATGTAGTTTGCTTCGTGCCTTTTTGACGTAATTTATTTAAAAATTTTAACATGCTAGAGAATATACAGTGTTTAATTTCTTAAACTTTGCCATGTGTCTGCTACAAGGGCAAAACATCTTTTGTTGTATAAACAATTATTTTGTTCTAAAATATATGTGTTTAAAAGCTTTCCTTAGTAATCTGTTCTGTTTCAAAATATTTTTTTCAGGATGGGTTGTCAGAAATTTAAATTGTAGTAGGTGAACTAAGTTTTGATGCATCATAAAAAGGTGATGTAGACCAGTGAAGGATCATACATTTATGAAAACAAGGAAGTATTTTATTCAGATTGTAGTACTTAGAAGTATATAATAGAATAACAATCTAAAGTCTATTCCAAAAGTTAGAGAGGTTTCAGTTAGAGAAAAATATCAGGAGGAAAATTAGATAAGTAAAAGAATTTCAAGACAAGTCTCTCAGAGGAGTTAATCTAACATTTTTTTTTTATCAGGCACATGTATGTAAGAAAGAAATTATTTGAAAATCTTGATAGGTACTCAACTAAAGAATGTAAGTAATAGTTTTACAGTCCCAAATGATGCTATGTAGTGAATAGACCTAATTCAGGACTGCAGTTGAATGGAACATTATTTCACTTTTAGTCTGGGTTGCATGTCGCTGAGAATAGAATCTGTTATTTCTTTGAATTTCCCCGTCCTATATCCCTCCTGGCATTCTTAAGGTCAGTGAAGCACAGTAAATAATCTTCACTCAGCGAGCAACCCAAATCACCATCTTCCTGTTCGATGTAGCCAATAAATTCTGAGCAAACTCAACTCTCTGTGAAGCTTCCTAATGGATGCCTCACTGGACTGAAGAGCTTTTGGAAGCAAAATAAAATAATCATCTAAAGTTGAATGTTTTTAGATCAAGGTTACTAGGTCAACACTAAATTTAAAACCAGTTTGAGAGACATTTTTTAATGGCACTTAGAAATTATAGTCAAAGGCCAGGTCGTTACATGTGATGTTGCTCAGATCCTTTGATGCTAAAAGTCTACAACTGCCTTATGTGTAAGATACACTTTTTAAAACATTAACTATGATTTAAAGTAGCAAGAGACAGTGTTCAGGCCAGGGAAAATAAAGTCCCCTTCCTCAGCTTTTTGGTCGAAATGGTTTGAGTTCAGTAATTTTATTGAACCTGAAAAAAAGTTATTAATAGCTGCCTCCTCAAAGGGAAACAGAGAAGCTTGCCCCTGTCAATTCCTGCTTAGGAGTTTCTGAGTTTTTTGAGATTGCAAGAAAACTGTGGATGAAATCCGTACCAATTAGAGATCTTGTGTGTTTGGAACTATTTAAAAATGCTGTGCAGGGCTCAAAGGAATTAGTCAAGCCTGCTGCAGGACAGCTACATTATTAATCTCCAGAGAGAATAGATACCAGATGTTCACGCTGCCCAAAGGACACCTCAGTGTTCTTGACAGTCTTTGGTCATCTTGTCCTTCAAGAGATTCAAATGCCCAACATGATTATGATTGATAAGACGATGTGGTTTCTACAGAAGAAGTTACTGATAATCAGTTTGAAGAAAGACACTATTTTTGGTAGGAAAATAAACAAGATGTTAAATTTGATATTTGTAAAAAATTGCCTAAAGCAAAATAGTAGAAATTCTTTGCCTTTTTAAAAAAATTTCTTTGATTGGCCTAGAGATAGGTGTATCTAAACTAAGTGATGATCTTTTAATAAAGTCCAGTTTTGTTGTTAAGTAATGAAATATGATACATTCTTTATTAATTCATTGAACAAACATTTTTATGAGTGAAGTGTTGAAGATATAGTAGCAAACAAATAAGTAAACAAAAAAGAGCAATCATGGTCTCACGGAGCTTGGGGAAAGAAGCAGGCATTAATCAAAAGTTACCCATATTTATTTAAATAAGTAATTACAAACCGTGATACATGCTTTGAAGAGAAAATATTGGGTGCTGTGAACATGTTTGGCAGGAGAACTTGACCTAGCGTTAAAGTTCTGGATTCCTGTGTTTAATCATATTTGTTGAGCACCTACTGTGTGCCAAAAGGCAAAACAGATTATCATAGCCATTTAAAAGAGTACACTCATCACTCTCAGTTTGGTAGATTGAAAGATATTAGGAACAGCAGCAACAAACCACTTAAAAATAAAGATAAAAAAGATCCCGGAGGTGGAATTTTATTTTAGTCTTTCTTCAAATATGGCTTCTGTTCAATATCCTAAAGAGCATTTGAGTCATGCTTAAGATTTTTAGCATATTACTCATTTTATTGTGCAAATCCCATTAGAAAATACAGTGAAATTTTAAACACCTTAGAAAACACAGAAAGGTGGGAATCGAGCCCCAGTATCCAAGTATGTTAACGTATATATCATTATGCTCTCCTGCTAGTTGTTCACCTCCCATACCTTCCTTCCCTGCCAGGCTCTGTAAAGAGCAGCTTTGTTTAGGTGCCCCACTTCACATAAGATTTTCAGCCCAACAGAGTTGGGCTTCTGTCAGTGCGTTGAAATGGCTCTGCCTAAAGTCCACCAGACTTCCTAATTGTTGAATTCAGCAGTCTCCTCCCTGATCTTATTTGATTTGTCCTTTCGGTAGATTATGTCATTGGCGACTGTCCTCCAACTTGAAACAGTTTTCCCTTATCTGACTCTGTCCTGGTTCCCTTGTCCTCCTCCTATTTCTTGAAATGCTCTCTTTTATTTTCCTTCACTGACTCTTATTCCTCAGTTCACCTTTCAAATACCTGTCTGGCTCTCCCTTATTGCCTCCTGCATATCCTCATCCATAACCTTACTGTCTTCTGTGCTCTGATGACTTTCACATCTGTATCTTTAGCCAGGGTCTCACTTCTGAGCCCACATCTCCCTAAGCCGCCTAGATAGTTCCACACTAAACTGATTTTCTTATTTTCCCTGGAACATGTATGACTAGCATGATCCAGCTAGTCATACAAGCAGGAAACCTAGTAGTAATTCGACCCTACTCTTCTCCGTCACTCCCCAGCAGATACCACCCAAATCAGTGAATTGTGGTCTCTTAATCTCTCTATAATTTCTCACCTGCTGTCCAGTCCCATTGCAAATGCTTTCATTTAGAGCTTCATCGCTTCTGTTCCCACACAGTCTTGCATTTGATGTACCTGTTTTCGCCTTCTTACCCCCACCATCAGTCTGCTTCCAGAGCCATCTTCCTAAAGTATCAGTCTGCTTATGTTACTAGACTGTTTCAGGTGACCCAGTCATCATGCCATTTAACATGTTCCTGACATTCAAAATGCCACTGCCACTTAGAACTACATAACAGGGTTACTTGACAAGATGAAAAAGCAAGGCAATCAGTAACCAAAATAAAATGAATGCTTGAAAATGCATTTGAGCATTTTGTATCTTCATGAATTTTTAGAGTCTGTAGATCTATGCTATTTTTTATATTCTAAACTTCCTGTTTTTCAAGAGAAGTGTTTTAAGTATTATTTTTATTTGAGGTACTGCTTAATAAAGCTGAATGAAGCATGGGAGAATGTTTGCCAAAACCGATGGTTTTCTTTTTGTCCTAATTGCTGTTGAACCATTTTCTTGACTAGAATAGTTTGCCTCTTGAGACTCACTGCTTGTTTGCAGTAATAAAATCATGTCATCAGCACATAGGGGGATACTTGTCTTTATATTTGCAGTGGCAAGAGGGCGGAAATAGAATACATCCTCACACCATAAGGAACGACCAAGTATAGAGTTGAATAGAGTTCTATAAAGTTTTTTCCACCGAACCAGCTCCAGGACGAGACAGTCCTGGCCTGCTGCAGTTCTAACTCAGAGGGCATTGCAGACGTCATCCTCTCATGCAGTGAGTCCAGAATCACTTTGTAGCCAGCGTCAAGTCTGAGCCAGTTAAAGCTGCTAAACCTTACATTGATTTTGGGTTAGTAAGGCAAAAAATAATATAATGGTGGTTAGTAGAAAAATTATGATGCCTGAAATCTGTTGCTTCTCCCCATAAAATATTAGATCAAGAGACCAAAATCTGCAGTTTATTAAAAAGAAATCTCGGCTTCTTGTTCAAGATGATAGACTGAGCATACATGTTCGTTACCCTCTCTCCCAGGAGAACCCTATAAAGTGAGCCTAAGGAAAAGACAAAGAAAGAGGAGGAGGAGGCATAAAAGAAGAAGAACCCCACTGCAAAGAGAATCGGAGTAGGGGTGGGGTGTTGAGCAGACAAAAATTTTAACCAATTTTTTCCAAGAAAAAAATGGCTGGCAATGCATTATTGGGCATGACTGATTAAAGAAAGCAGCAGCCCAAAATACGTACAGGACTTACGGCCCAGGTGCCCAGCAGAATTACGGAGAGACTCAGAGTCAAGAACAAATTGTCAAGAGCAAAATGGGGGGCTGACAACAAGTTGTTTACCTGAAAGTCTAAAGAACAGCTGGACTAGTTTTACAGCTTTCTCACTTTCATAGTTAGAATGGCAGATCATCAAGTACCCACAGGAGGGGAAAAAAACAAACAAACCTGGAAGACTGCTCTCTAAAGATATTAAACAGCCTGTCTGGGAGAGTTGGGACTGCTCGTGCGGTGTTGTGCTCCAGAGTGAGCCATTCCCCAGACAGGTATTCAGGGAACTCTGGGACATACCCTTGTCCCTCAGCAAGAGACAACAGTGTCCCCAGAGCTCTCCATCAGCTTTTCTGTTCAGGGCTAAGAGCTAGTCAGGAAACAAACCTGTACTGTACCTGATAGCAGAGGAAGCGTATGTCCGCTGCATGGGACAACTGACCCAGACCTCCATTCTTAAATAGAAACGGTCGAACGAAGAAAACCAACAGCAAGAAAGACAAAAACCAAGAAAAAGAGAACAAATGCCCCCAGAGGAAGCAGAGATATTTTAGAGAATAATAGAAACACCAAAATTACAACAATTCTCTGATTCATATTCTCAGAGTTATTTGAAATCTTTCACTTATAAAATAAGAAGATGATGTTGTTTAAAAAAAAAAAAAAAAAAAAAACCAAAAAACCAAAACTAGAGACCAGGAATAATGTGAAAAAAATATGTGGCCAAAAGATACCTATGATGCAGTGTCATTCATGTGGCTTTTTAAAAATTTAAAACATTGTATATTGCTTATGAATATAGACATATGTAGAAAAATGAATCAAAGGAAGTGTGGGAATGGTACATAAACAATTATCTCTGGGGCACCAGCAAGTGTGAGGGTAGAGGAGAAGGCTGGAGGCAGATCTGGCTGTAACTGTAACATTTTATTTTGTTAGAAAAAGAGAAAAAGCTGAAGCAAATACAGAAAAAATATTATCTGTTAAATTTGGGTAGTTAATATCTGTTAAACATGGATGCCTATATATCCTAAATATTTTTGCATATGGTTGCATGGTTGAAATATTTCTAATTAAAATTTGAAAATTAAAATATTGAATTATAGAGCATATTTGTACAATTGTGTAGGAAAGTCATGGTCCAAACGAAAAAGAAAAGAAAACGTGACATGCCTTTTAATAGTGATGCAGTATAAAAGAAGGGAAATCTGTCTGACTTTAGGCAGCCTGGGGTTATGCCAGTTGGATCATTGGAGAAGGGGATTTAATCCCAGCACTCTTTAGTTGTTCAGTAAGCACCACGTATATAGCCATAATAATACTGACACTGTTTACTAGTTTTCAACTCTCAGAACCAATCTATAGAAAAGCATAGAAGACTTCACTATGGCTGAGCATTGGAATGGGGAGAAAAAGGTAGAAGGAGGGTCAGGGGGCTAAGGCCATCTTAGAGAGTGAAGAGTCAAACGATACTAAGCTATAGGATAGTCACGCATTCATTTGTTCATCTGTCAGATAGTTTTGGAACACCTTTTATGTCACGGGCACTGTTTTAGGTGATTGGCAATACATGGGTGGACAAAACTGACAAATTCTCTGCTCTTATTGAACTTACATTCTAGTTCAAGAGGAAGACATTAAGCAAAGTTTTAAAAGAATTAAAAATAATACAACTATCAGAAATTGCAAGGGGGAAGGGAGGGGAGATTGGTGGAAGTATGAATACTCTATCTTCATCATTGACAGGAGGGAATCAATTTATAATGTCAAAATAGCCCTGTCCAATGGTGGGAATTTCTATATCTGTGGAAATGAGGTTGGAAATGTTCTATGTCTGTACCTGTGTTGTCCAGTATAGTAGCCAAGTTAACGACATGTAACTGTTGACCACTTGAAATATGGCTAGCATGACTGAAGAACTGAAATTTTATTTAATCTTAATTGGTTTAAATTTAAGTTGCAACATGTGGCTGGTAGCTTCTGTATTGGACAGCACGGATTGAAAATGAAGGCATTAAGGTAGCAGCATAAGCTTATTTTTTAGAATTAAAGCTAACACCTGTTAAACATGGTTGTTTGCAGGGGTGGGGTGAATTGAAAGGGAATATTTCACTACGAGTCACCTTGCACTATTTGATATTCTACTACATACATACATTTGGTTGACTACTACTTAAACTTTTGGGTCTTTGAGGGGGAATAGAGAACCAACATTTAAAGATGAGATAGAAGTTAATGTTTGACGTGTCAATTGAAGTGAATAGCTGGGCAAGAATCAGAACTCTAAACTTCAAACGGTTCTCGTTAGCAGGGCGTCTTCGTACAGAGTTGTATTATTTGGCTTGAGGTAGCTAATTAGGGAAATCGTGGTCAGTGAGGTTAACAGATTCTGGCTTCAGAGATACTAAAGGCTACAAATTCTGAAATATGGTCCTAGAATTATAGAGCTTTGGGAATCGGTACATACAGAAAAAATACAGATCTGTAAATGTCCGCTGTGTCTCACCAAAACCGTGCTCAAATATTTATCATTTTTTTTAAAGAGGCATTTTTAAAAAAATTTTTTAAATGTTTATTTTTAAGACAGAGAGAGACAGAGCATGAAAGGGGGAGGGTCGGAGAGAGGGAGACACAGAATCTGAAACAGGCTCCAGGCTCTGAGCTGTCAGCACAGAGCCCGACGCGGGGCTCGAACTCACGGACCCCGAGATCATGACCTGAGCCGAAGTCGGACGCTTAACCGACTGACCCACCCAGGCGCCCCTCAAATATTTATCATTATTAAAACATCATCTAAGCCCAGCTGAGATTTATTGTGTCCAAGCTGATTTTGCACTTGAAGATAATAAAATATTTGGAATTACATTTCAGTGTAATGAATTCTTGGTCATGGGTAGTTTCTGTTGTGTTCTGTTGCTGGGTCATGCAGCTAACTTACTGAGGTTTCTCATTTTTATTTGAGGGTTGGGGGAAGATACGGGGAACACGGCAGCTGTATAGCAATCCTTGTTAAATTAAGAGTAGAGGTAGGAGGACCCCATTTTCTAGACGTGGTACAGATGGGGTTGGCTTCAACTTGTTTATAGTGTGTTGCTGGTTTTGACAACTCGTTTCAAAGATTTTTGAAAGGGAGGAGGAAAAGGTTGGCATGGAGCGATGAGAAAGCTTTTCTCAGGAGGCAGTTAGAACGAAACGCTTACAACTCGTCAGTAGAACACCACTGTGGAAAGCTATGTCACTATTCAGGGATGGGTTCAAGTAGACTCTGAGCAGCTTCGGTGAGCCACATTCTGAGTCCGAAGGAAAACTTCTTTTTACTGCAGTCTTAAAAAAAAAAAAAATCCATACTAATGTAGATGGTAGCAAGCCCCAAGGATCTTCCATTAAACTGAATCCCTTGCTCTTCTATTTGAGATGTAAATGAACATATCCTGGATTTGCTTCCTATTATGCCAGTACTGTGAAGTTATGTGTGCAGATTAATGTGGCCTGCTGGCTGGTCACACTGAAGCAGGACTGCCTACAGACCGCCTTGGCTGATTTAGTTGTGGTACTTGTATCTGTATGCTGTCTGGAGGCGAGAAGTCTTTGAGGGGAGAATCTATTTATTGAATAGAGGACGTTCTGGTGATAACAGGCTAATATCTAAAAAGTACAGTGTATACTTTTAGAAATAAAATGATAATACACCCAAATCCAACCTCATCAAATAGAAACAAAGGGATGTGTTGGGGGTGGGGCGAACCAACTGTTTATACAGGTTTTCAAATGACTGTTCTTGTAAAAAGTGCATGGAATGCATCCAAAACAAATAATGTTTTGTTAGATGAGAAGACCAAAAGGGAAATCCTAGAGAAAGGAGAATGGATGATCTTTCTTTAATGTCAAAACTGACATAAACACACCCCCCTCCCCCTTTTGCTCAAGATAATTTTCTCAACAAGACCCAGATTGCTTCAGTCTTGCCTATCACCCTTTGAAGCACTTTCCTTATTATTAGGAGTGGGGGCAGGGTTTCCTTTGAGGATTTTTGCAGCAGTGAAGAGTTCCTCCTTTAAATACTTTCACATGATGAGGGAATTCCGCTTTCAAAGCGCTGTCATCTCTGTGGCTTCTCTGCCATGAGACAATTTATTCTTGGGTAAAGGTCCTTCTTAGTTTGATTGTCAATAAGGACTTACTTTTCTGATGGATTCTGCTTCTGTAGAGCTCCGCTTTTTCTGGGAGACCTAGCGAAAGAATTCAGTGTTCTCCTGTGTTGACCTTAATGAACTTGACCATGATTCTCTTTTGAAATGTGTTCCGCCACACTGGGTTATTTATAGTCTTCAACATAGTTGCCCTTGTCAGTCTCCACTAATGAAGATTTGAATGACGTATCAAACGTTCCATCTTGAAAACTGCATTTCTTCTACAGCGCAAAGAGACACTGAATTTGGGGGAGTTTTGAAAAAAAATTTTTTTTGTTTGGTTTTTTTAATGTCTCTTCTGATGTTTAAACAATGCCATGAGAAATAATTAATACACTATTCAGGTGTCAACAATTTTCCCAGAAACACTGAAATCTTTTGAGAGCCTCTACTCTGTGTCACTATACCTCATCCTTGTCTAATCTTGAATACGGTTTTCTGGAAAATTCTATAAATATTTAATTCATGGAGACAAAATGTATAGCTGTGTGGTTTAATAGCTCATTCATTCAAAAGCAGTTCCTTTCCCTCTCCAAAATTTTAATAGGCAATGATTCACAGTTGTTAGGAAAGAATTAGAATTAAGAAACCCCAAATAGGATCGACAGCTTTCTCAATATTATTACATAAAGTGAGCTTCTAAGTATTTGCAGTTGTTTTAGATAAATGAATAAAAAGTTACCCATGTCCCAAACTAGGTTACACATTTGTGCCATTATTCTTGGACTTTCTCCTGGAACAGTTTGGTTGTTAGTGACAGAATCGGTGTTGTGTAGGGTGCATTCATTATCCACTTCAACCTAGAAGCTCCTGAGTGGCACAACGTTAACTACCATCCAGTCTTAAAACCTGCAGCCTCCTTCCTGTTGGAGTATTGAAGTGAATGATGTCTTGGCCTTTTGTGGATGAAGAAAGTGGAACATGAGAAGAGAACCCTAGACCAGAGTCAGAATACACAGATTCTAGCTTTGGCCCCTGCCACTATCGGCAAGTACCGTGTCCTTTTGCTCCCTCTCCCGCCTCTCCCCACAAAAACTTCTGTTTAAGCCAGTGACCTAGATGATCTTCATGGATTTACCATCCTAAATAAATAATAAGCTCCCTCTACCTATAAAGAGAGGCTTAATTATGATGTTTGAGCCAAGTTGTTTACTCCACTGAAAAAACAGCATTCTTATTTCTTAATCTAGCCTGTAAAAAAGGAATGTGATTATATTTTCTCTCTCCTGTGGGACTCTGTAATGTACCATAAATATTCACCCCATTTTCTTATTTGTACAGACTCTGCCTTCTAAGTGTTCACCATCTAGTCAGAGAGGAAAGCATGAAAACAAATACGTCAAAAATCCAGTATGATCAGTAGAAGAAGATAAGTGTATATAAGATGAAGAGGCGGTGCACCTGGATAGCTCAGTCAGTTAAGCGTCCAACTTCGGCTCAGGTCATGATCTCACAGTTTGTGAGTTCGAACCCCACATCGGACTCTCTGCTGTCAGCACAGAGCCCGCTTCAGATCCTCTGTCTCCCCCTCTCTCTGCCCCTGCCCCACTGGTGTGCTCTCTCTCTCTCTCTCTCAAAATTGAATAAACATTTTAAAAACTGAAGAGGTAACTTGGGAGGGGGAAGTGTATATATTTTATGTACATTTCTCCAGACCTATTTTGAATCCTAGAAATAGGAAAATGTATGTGTGTTGGGGGTAGCTTTATGGTAAATTCGTGACGACAACAACATTGCTAACTCTTTATCTGTTTCCCACTGAATCAAACATGTCCCTCCACGATATTAGTTGCCATAAAACTGCGGTCGAATGAGTGGTATGTAGCCTGGGAGGTTAAAAAACATAGAATGTTCTCTTCTTTCTTTTCACAGCTAAGTTATTTTCCAATGTCTTCAAACACCGCCTTAAGCCTCTCGTTGCTAGCTATTGGCACCTCTGCCATTGAACAAGAAGAAGACTTAAAGGTTTCCAGTAGTCATTATAAACCAAAACCCATAGCCTAGAGTAAGTTGAGATTCTCTTTAGAATTTAGAGAACAGGAAGAAAAAGTTGTCCTGAGAATACTGATGTGTCTTGGCATAATGGCTTTCTGAGGAGTGCTATCATATCTGGAAAGTTAAGGTTTTTCTGGCGATTTGCAGCAATCTTGAACTCAGATCAAGGAATTGGAAAGTGTTGGTGCTGTTAAACCCAGCATCAACTGTGAAAGCTGTACTGTTGCATGGTGGGGGATGGGGAGCTTGGGGGGAGCTTCTTATAGAAACTTGGCCTGAGCTAATTTGTTTTGTTTGAAACTGGAAATCATATTGTTGAAGTCTGCATTCTGTTTTCGTTCAGTTGTTGTATTAACACAAAGCACCGTGTTTTTAAAGGGCCTCCTCCTTTCTGCAGGAATAAATTTGGCTTCTGAAAGAGAAAAAAAAAATGTACCAGCAGTTCAGCAACATCGCACCTCTTCCATCATTTTGGGCTTCAGCTCAGTAACTCCAGACAAATTTTCTGGAAATATGTAAAAACAGGCCTATAGGTACTGAACATAAAAATCCTGACTGTACACTCATAAACATTTGTACAATCTTAAGGCCCTTATCACTGAGTTTCTTAAAGCAGTGTGCATATTTTAAAAATCATGAGAATAAATGAAAATTGGAACAAGATGCTATTTGAGAGAAGATGCACCCTAGAGATGCCTGAAGAACACTGCTCTCTGACTTTTTTCTAGGAAGTGAGCAAGCCTCTTGCCCATAAAATAGGTAGAAGCTGTGATTTCCAGATACCTCTGTCCCAAGAAATTAGATAAAGATGGAAACTGTGGAATACCATTTTGTAAATATTTTAACCATACAAACTAAGTACTAAAAAAGAATGCTTCCTAAAAAGGCACGGAATAGTCCAAAAGTTAACAGCCAGAACAATTGGATTGTGTTTTGGAAAATGTCACACCGTAAGACCCATCATGAGTGCCCAGTGACTCTGAAGAAGAGAGACAAGACAAAGTGGCAAGAGACAGCTTTATAAATTCAGGAATGCTCCAAAAAACTACTGGATGGGCTAAGAATGCTTCTTGAAACATAAAATCCCAATGCAACTGTAATCTGAATGTGAGGAAAAGGTTATTCTTAAAAAATAGTTGCACTCTTAGGAAATACGTTATCCTTCAGCTTTTGACTTTTTTTTTTCAGGTTGAAAAAGTTCACATGATTCATATACTAAAGATTGTCTTTTTTTGCACATTAATTCTTTAAAACTGTATTCTAACCCAAGGCTGTGTATCTCTCCTCTCTGTTTTGCTCTCGTGCTGCTCTGCCCCAGGTTGGCCTTCCTTCCACGATGTGATCAGTTCTGACGCAATCACGTTCACGGATGACTTTTCCTACGGGATGCACAGGGTGGAAACAAGCTGCTCTCAGGTCAGTTAACCCCACCTGAAAAGCCAGTATGCTGTCCACTCTGCACTGAAAACACTTTCAGGACCCCTGGTTGTGCTAAATATAGCAACTGAGGCCAAGTGACCGATCACAACACCGACAGAGGAGCGCAATGAAGTCTCTACAACGTCTTAATGATATCTCGGTCTTCAGGTGTTTAGCAAGTCCAGTTAAATGCCAGTCATTGGCTTCAACACTATTTAAAAAAACCCCAAAACATTGGTAGGGAAAATCGTCTTCAGTTGACTCAGTGCGCTGGGAAATGGGCTATTCTTAGGGCATATGAAGATTTCACTATGTGGCTTTATATAATCTGATGTTAGGTAATAGCCCTCTCTCTGCAGTTCTGTGCACCCATTCAGTTGTAATACCTCTAATGGTAATGATCCAAACGTGGTCAGTAAAGACCCCAGAAACAGCTTTCCCTGTGTGGGTGAGAGGTGGGAGGTTGGGGAATGGAAGTGGGAAGAGGAAGTTCCGTGGTAGGCTGTAAGAAGCCAGAGCGAGGATACGTGATAAGGTCATGCCTTCTCTGCTTCTCTTAGTAGATAGACCTCTCTTCGTTTCCCAAGGATGTTCTAATTAGTTCCTATCACTCTTCTCTACTCAGATTAGGACTGGCTCTCAGGGAGAAAATGAGCATGTGTTGAGGAGGCAAAAATAGTTAATCTCTCACAATCAAGGGACTTGAACTCATCGAGTATTTTGTATTTAAACCCAGAGACATAGCCAGGACCGTCTGTACACAGAATAGGAGCAACTGACCATTCTACTCTAGAGTAGAAAGTACTGTTCTAGTCTGCTTTAAATAAGTGAAATGTAAAGTCTGAGTATTGTGGCACTGAAATTCATTGGTACTACCTAGTATTTTGTTGGGGGATGTCAGTTGTGCATGTCAGAGGTAAAGGGGGCACCATCAGGCAGCTGAAATAGCAAAGCGATTGCCACGTGGGCCTCCCTCGACATTCTTCTACCTGCCCTTTAACCCCCTTCATCAAGCACAAGGGTTTTAGGGAGTAGGTGGCATATTTACTACCAAGCAGGGAGGGGGACTGGTTAGAACCTAACCATCTGATGAATTTGTACTTTCTTTTTTTAAAAAAATAAAGCTGGCAAGTTTACTGTCTTCTAACTACGAAGACCACTCTCTCCCTTGAAAAACAGACTTCATATTTTATCTAAGTCATATTTTCAGCTCACTCTTATTTCTAAGATCTAAGTCTCTGAGGGCAATAGTGGAACTTTCTGATCCTGGGTCTCACCCCCAGAGATTCTAGTTTAGTTGGCTTGTGTGAGGCCTGCCTATCGGCGTTTTTTTTTTTTTTTTTTAATCTTTTTTTTTTTAACGTTTATTTATTTTTGAGACAGAGAGAGACAGAGCATGAACGGGGAAGGGCCAGAGAGAGAGGGAGACACAGAATCGGAAGCAGGCTCCAGGCTCTGAGCCATCAGCCCAGAGCCCAAGGCAGGGCTCGAACTCACGGACCGTGAGATCGTGACCTGAGCTGAAGTCGGACGCTTAACCGACTGAGCCACCCAGGCACCCCTATCGGCATTTTGAAAAGCTGCCCTGGTTAATGCTCACAAGAACCTTGTGAAGTAGATACTCTTATTCTTTCTTACATTTGAAGTTGAGAAAACTGAGGCACAAAGAGGGCAGTTATGCTGGTGTAAATTACATAGATTTAAGCGGCAGAACTGAGACTCAGATTTGGGCATCTAGCTCCAGGGCTCTACGGTGCTTAGACAGGCAGGCAGGGAGGTAGGTATACAGATAGATAGGCCAGGCAGAAAGAGTCACATTAAAAAAAAAATTCTGTGATCTCCAGCAGTTAGTTTAATTCAACTCAGTTTTGAATTCAATTGAATTTTAATTGATGTGTTTATAACGGCCACAAAAACTAATTATGATTATTTCTCCAGGATTCCGAAATATTCGACAAAAAAGGAACTGGATAGGATGGTATATAGTAATGTATAACTTAGGTATATGTAGCACTTAATAAACCTCTTGTAAGACTCACAGTTGTTGTTGTTGTTGTTGTTGTTGTTGTTTTAAGCTACCTTAAAGGCTCTTATGTGACTGCTACTCTCCTTTTTCCTCAGAACCCACTTTCAAACATTGAGTCCTATGAAAACCAAGTAAAAAAGGCACAGAAAAAGGGAGGCATAAGATAATAACTTTCCTTATGCCCTATTCTCTAATGTCTCTGTGACTAATTCTTAAAATTCACAGTTAGAAAAACTTCCTCCTTTCTCTGTGCCAACCACAGAGATAATATTAGTACTGGCCAAGAAAAAAAACATTATGAATCTGTTCTACAGTGACCAAAGACAGATGAAACCTACAAACCGCCCAAATCAGGCAACATTAATAAAAAATATTAAGCCCCTCCAGGCCCAGCTCCCAGCCCTTCGGTCAAAGGCGTTGGTGACTGTCACTGTACCTTTGGGTCCTTTCCCAGCGGGTGAGGAACTGACACTGAGCTAGCTATTCCTTTCGGCTTCTTTACCCACTGCTTTTACTTCTCATATTTGGAAAATGTTTGATTCTTTCTTAAAGTCTTACATTTAAAGGGAAGAGGGAGGGAAATTTGTTCTATTAAGGCATGTGTAAAACCACATGCTTTGGGAAGTAAGTTTCATGGAGAAAATAATCGGCTTCCAGCACTAAAGAATGATATGTTTGCCAGATTCTTCTCCATGGGGGCAGAGTGGGAGATGTCTGCCTCACGAGTGCAGTAATAGCTCACTGAATTCAAGTGTGCTGGGTGTCTTTCTTTCTTTTAATGTGTGTTTCATTCACACATTTATTTTCTTTTTGTTCTACCTTTTTATTTAGTATTTTTCTTTTCCATTTTCTCATTCATCCTTTTTATCTTGGCTTGGAAAAAAGTAACTGATTGAATGGTTTCCATACCAGAGTAATCACTTGCATTTTATTTCCTAGTTTCTCATTCTTACCACTAGTTTTCATCATCAGTTTATCTTTTCTTAAACTTTCTGTTCTTTCGGTTTACATAGCCTTTCCCCCTACTCACACTCTTCCCATCATTGTTGGGGGAAGTGGGGTAGGAAACCTATCTGATTTGCTTCTCCTCTTTCTAAAATTCTTGTTACATTTTGAGTTCACGTGGCTGGTCCTTACTCTGAACTGAATTCACTGATGGGGTTCACAAGAAGACTGTCTTACTGCCATGTTATACAAATGGACTGAGATTCCATGGGCAAAACCAGTATGCTTAACCTGCTTGCTGGGCAGTATGGCATTTTTTTGTTTGTTTGTTTTGGTTTATTGGCCCCTAATTCTAACCTTAGTACTTAGGATTCTTCTTCTTTCTTTTGTTTTTTAAAATTGTGACATGGATCTTGCTATGCAGCGAATTAGGCCTTACATATATGGGTAGGAATTGTAAACATGTTGGGAGCCATAACTTTTTATACCACGCTATAGTTTTTCCGTGTGTCCCGTGACTTCTTTGGTAATAATATCTTAGTAAGATTTTACTGGGAAAATTAAGATTGATTCAGTACTGTCATCACTTTTCAGAGAAACCTTGCAGTCAGGTCCTTCTAAAAGAATTGCTCCGTAAGAAACCTAGCACACTGCCTGATCTTTGAGTTAACAGAGCAGAAAACAAGCAAGGGTGGTAGAGATTCTTCATTGCCTTCTGTTAGGATTCCTGCTTGTGGAGGAAATAGGTTGCCTGGCTACATTCTGATTTTTGTTGCAACCATATTTGTTTTCTTTTACTATTTTACCTACTGAATTGTATTCTAGTTGTCTCTTTCAAAGAGGGTCTTTATCTTAAATCTGCACATTTTAGTGGGCATGTGTCTCTTCTTCCTTGCTGTGGCAATTTTCAGCAAATTTTCAGTTTTAAAGAATTCTTAAAAATGTTACTGAATTTACATTTTTCAGCTAGTGATAAAATATGTTGTGTCTATCCCAGTTTCACTGACGACTATGAATAATTGTTTGACAGTTTCTCCCTAGTCCCCCACCCCCAGCCTGTTAAGCAGTGCTTTGTCAGGAGTTTAAATTCAGTGCAAAGAGGTAAGAGTTGCATGGTTTAAGCTGTAGTGCAGAGGAGTAAGTCCCTCCTGGTGACACTTGGGGAATTCTCCCTTCTTTAGACCCAAATTCTACATGTGCAGCAAATGGGCGACCAGTAAATCACCGAACTTTTCGTTATCATCCTTAAGGAAGCCATCAGATTCCTGGAGTTTACCTACGTTGGAGTCCATTTATGACTGCTGCTGTTACTGCTGGAATCTATGGTAGAGTCCCTTAAGTTTGTTTTCGATCATCCTTAATTTGTTCTAAGGCAGCCAAAGCAACAGAAAGGTAAATATCCACCAATACAGAGTATTTTTCGAAAGTTAAACAGTTTTTGGTAAAACCCCAAGCCTTATTAATCTTTTGCAGATGACAACTCATATATTGCTGATGATTAAAGATACCCATGTGTTACAATAGGGTTTCAGACTCACAGCCCATCTCTCTTTTTCTTGATCTTTCAGTAAAATCATAATGCTAAACTGGTGACTTCACAATCATTTCCTTGGCAAAAGATTAATATCACAAGCACAGAGGAAAAGAGCCCTACTTACACACAAGTGTCTTCAATAACGGTGGGAGAAAACAGGATACTACTGGCAAAGTAAATTGCTTTTCTTCTTAAACTCTTTTCTCCTTCTCATCCTGCCCCATGTGCCCAAGTGTAAAAGCCCTGCTTTGAAACTGCTTCATCTTGTAGATCAAACACTTAAGAGAAAATGACAATAATAAAGCCCAAAACATCCTAGGAATAGCTAGGAGAAAACCCTCTAGGACAGTTGGAAATACATCAGTGCGCAAATATGTAACTGTGTTGAATGCACTATTTGTGTTTCTTATGCATACAATTGGGAGTTGCGATCAGATTTTAAGGAATTATGTTAAATTTGATGTTCCCTTTGTGTGTGTGTGTGTGTGTGTGTGTGTGTGTGGTGGGGTCCCCTTTGCCTCGGTTCTCCCTAGGTTCTTTAGTTGCCAGCTTTTCTGAGTGGGAGGCTTCGGTGATAAAGGATTCCTTTGGGAATTTGAAATTTTTCTTTTGAACAATTATCTCCTGTGTTTTTCAGAACTCGAGCTAGAATATTCAGTTGTAGTTTGTATTTTACCTATAAAATAAATGCATAACCACTTTAAAACAACTTTCAAAATGCACACTAAAGATTTTACCCTGAAATAAATCATTAACAGCAGGTCTCACAGATTTCTTCATTGGGCAGCCAGTTTGTTTCAGTTACAACCAGGTGTGCTGAGATCCCAACACATTGCCAGTTGGCTGGGGCTGGGGAGGCAGAGCTCGAAGGCGGCTAAAGAAACAATGCATCACTGACAACTTCCATTCATCATCCCAGACTTCGGCCAGGGGTAGAAACTGGAAAGAATGGGCTCCATGTGCGCTCCCCTCAGGGAGGAACCTTCGGGCCTCAGGCACTTTTAAAAGAAACCCGCTCATACCCTTCTATGGGAGACTGGGTGTACCTGGGAGAAAGCAGAAATGGCGCTGTGTTAGGCTTCCTGCAGACAAATGGCGCTGCAGCCTTGCAGGCATCGGAGCGGGCAGGTACGTCGTATAAACGACCACCTGGCCATGTTTGCAAATGCCGCTCCTCCCTCAGTTTTCTGAGCCCGGTGTGAATCTTCCAGAACACCCTGTGGCAAGCATGATGAAGCTATCACTGTGGTGTTTAGGGGACTCCCACCTTTTCTGAGGATTTCCCTACCCCCTCCCCAACCCATAGAGTTGTCCGCAAACCATTTTTGTTGCCTTTTTCTTTTCTAACTGTAAGTTCTCTTCCTCACCCCCCTCCGTCTTCATTTTGGATTAAGGACATCTAGAATCTGTGTTTCTCTTTCTGTGTAACCGAAACACCGGTTCCAGATTTAGCAAAAGAAACTGCAGACCAATGGCCAACTCATTTCAGTAGATTCAATTACTCTAATTTGGAGTTTTTCAAGACGATTTGGGAAGTGAAGACCATATCAACACTCCTGCATAGCTTCAAGTCTATCCTTGCGGTGCTTTATTTTTAGAGTAAGGTAAACAGAACCATTTTCTAAATATGCCCAAGAGAGGATTAATAAAGGTAATATCATTTATTTTGCCAGAGAGCTGTATTCTCTCATTAAGAAACAAAACCAGAAAACCTATTGGAGGCTCTTATGTGAAAAGTCCGCCTCTCAGATGCCAAGTGATCAAAGTGCCAGAGCTGTGTGTGAGATCAGTAATTGTGCACACATACTGGTCACCGAGAGCACCAGTTCCTACTCTTGGCCTGCACACTGACTGCTTTGGCAGGCAGAAATAGGTGTTTTCCTGCGTCCATTGGGTAAGCATATGGATTTTTACTGGTGCATCTTAGCTGTTGGTGCCTGAAAGTTTGGCCTCAATTGTTTATAGAAAGGAAAAGCAATCTGAGCTGTCAGCCTTGATATTACCTAAACCTGCATAGAATGCGGTAAAATAGTGCAAGATTTGTTTTTTAGGCCTGTTTCATATTTTCCAGGCAATAGATCAAATCAGTTCAGGGTTCATTTTTAGTTCTTTAATAAGCTGACACAGTATGTTGGCAGTAAAATAAGAATGCACTTTTAACATGGAAGTGCCATATAGTCAAAGTTGCTATTTGTGCTATTTATTAATAACTAGAGAACCCCCGAGATTTGAGTGTAGCACTTTGAGTAGAGAAACTGAGATTCTAGTTCTTTCCATCGTAATGAGCACCGTCCTTCACTTCTCTCTCATCATCTCCATTTGGGCCATTAGCCCAACTCCCGTGTCAATTCCTACTTTCTCTCCCTATAATTGATAAGTATTGTGCGCACCAAACAAGCACAACGAGAGGAATTAATAAATCACCTTATAGGCCTTTTCTCTCCCATTCTTCCCTAAATCTTGACTCTGCCATCTGCTTGAAATGTTCCTCGAGACACCCACTGCTTCACTTCCTTTGGCTTCTTATTCCAGAGTATTCCAGACTACCCCAGGAAAGCAGCCCCACCTCGTCGTGCCTGCAACGTCAGCCCCCAACCGTGAACACTTCATATCACTGCCTCTTTTTTTCCCCTCTCCTTAGCATTTATTTCCACCTACCACACTTGACAGTTGGCTTATTTCTTTGCCTGTTACCTGTCTCTCCCGCTAGAAAAAGTAAGCTCCGTGAGGCCAGGGACTGTTGCCCATATCTCCAGTGTCTGAGACAGCACCTGGCAGGTAGTAGGTGCTCCATAAATATTTGTTAAATGAATGAATGGAAGTCATCTGCCCCGGGTTTTAGTTTCCTAGTTACATGATGGATGATGTGTTTTCATAGCCTGTTTGAATATGGTGCACTGACGTCTCCATATCCCTCCTGTCCCTGCTGAGAAGGGGTGTGGGATAGGTAAGTATGACATAACACTGTTGTCACCTGGAGCCGTACCCGGCATCGGAGTGGTTAGCGCAGGGCTCTATTCACCAAGCCAGCCTTCCTGGAGAAGCTGTCTCTGGGCTGGATTTCTGTTAAACCCTGTGATAGCCAGTCGTCCCTCCTTCTCCTTCCATCTGGATTCTGGGCCTCTTCTCCTTCCCAGGTTTTTTGGATAGTCTGTAGCATGGATTTGAGCTTATTCCTTCTGCACGTAAGAGAGTTCACGTGGGTAAAGAAGCCAGCGGCACTCCACCTACTGGAAGCCAGAATAAAACGATCGTGTGGGCTAGCAACATTTCTATTTGCCTTACTTGCAGTCCTGGTGACCATGACATAAATCTGTTGAGCCTTGCCATTGCTTTGCTGGGTTCCAAGAACATCCAGTGCTTGTCTGATGTTAAGTTTTACTGCCCATGAAAGCAAACATCACCTCCGTCATGGCCAGTTAAACAGTATCTTTTACAGTGGACTTCTGCATATCTGAAACCCACCCATCCAAAGCTAAAAGTAATGCCAGTTGGGGGGGGGAGGGGATTTTCTTCTGCCATGTTTCTTACAAGGGGAGATCAAGGGTCAACTCAATTCATAAAATTACTGCAGTCCTTTTTCAGCTGGCTGAGAGACTTCATAGATCAAAAAATACAGTGGCTCCGAAATGATTTCTGATATGCACAGTTCTGGTGTTTTTTATTCTCAGCATGTGGTGCAAAGCCTGCCAGAAACCATCTTTGCAGCTATTGACAGGCGGATTAGAAATCATCCATGATGGTTTCCATCGTTTCTCTACAGGCTGGTCATCCATTTAAACTGCTGAATGTGAGTTCCTCTCAAAGCCCGCTTTGTGCGCGCTCTCCCTTAATGTTTTGCTCTTCTCTTTCAGTGTGGTGCTCACCTTGGGCACATTTTTGATGACGGACCTCGTCCAACCGGCAAAAGATACTGCATAAATTCGGCTTCCTTGTCGTTCACGCCTGCAGATAGCGGCCGCGGCGCCGAGGGAGGCCGTGGGGTGGGCAGCCCAGCCCAGGCAGACAACGCGGAGCTGTAGGGGAGAGGGGAGTGATGGAAACAAGTGTACTTAATGCACAGCTTGTTAAAAAAAAAAAATACTCAGAATTGTCTTAGATATATTTTTTCAAAAAATAGAAGGGCAGTTTTGTGCTATCGATATTTTTCTTCTTTTGCTTAAACAGAGGCCCTGGCCATCAATGTATTTTGCTATTGACTAGATCCAGAACTGTTTATAACTTCAGCGAACGGAGATAGCTGTGGCAAACGTCTTCACAAGCCACTTGAGTACCATTTGGCATTATTTTCTTTGAGCACATAGCTTCTTTTGAGATTCCCTGCCCCCACCCTTGCTTACGAGGTGGAAGGCGCTTGGCCTTCTAACGTAAAGATCGAGATCCCCTGTGCAGCAGAGAGGGCGCAGCAGCGGGGGGCCGGGCACCCAGACCTCTAGACGCATGGCCCTGCGGCATTTGTGCAGGCCCACCTGAGATAAGGGCGGCCTGGTGCCTTGTGAGACTTCTCAGCTCTGTGGAAAGTTTGAGCTAAGGTCGTTTATTCTCACTAAAGGGGTGTGAAGGTCTAAAGTCTTTCCTTATGTTAAATTGTTGCCAGATCCGCGGGGGTGCGACGAGTGTTGTGGCAGAGAGTAAACATTACCTCACGGTTAGGCCTTTATTTTATTTTATTTTCCATTGAAAACATTGGAATGTAAGACAACTGTAAAATGCTGAGCCCCATTTTGTCCAAAGTCCACAAAGAGGAACACCTGCCATTGCCTTTTATAAGTCCGTGCCTCCGCACCTAATGCCAGCTGCAGCTGGAAAGGCATTTTGGTGAATTCCACTGTGTAAAAGAAAATACTGGGGACAATACACTTCATCAGGGCAGCGGAAGGAAGGGAGCAGGGAGGACCAAGGAGGAAGTCCTGGGTCTTAAAATACCCAGAGCTGAGCAGAAAAGCTGATGAGATACTGCAAGTAACAGAGCCCAAAGTGGGGGGACCTTGCACACAGAGGTTCACATGACCTCTGGAAGGAGGCTAGGGGGTAAAACGGGAAGAAGCAGGAGCTCAAGTCCCACCCTTGACACTTCTCTGCTGTGTGACACGGGACCAGCCGTTTAGCCTCTCCATGCCTACTCTTCATGTGTAAACTGGGACTTACAATATTTATAAGATAACCGACACTCTCAGGGCAAAGTCACTATATTGCTGTACAGTTAAGATCAGTGTTGTAAAATTAAACTGATCTGGTTCTAATTGCCTCAAAGGCTGAAGCCCAAGCATTTGAAATGGAAAGAAGTGGAGAGAAGGTTGACTTAGCTGATTGGTATGGAAACAGTTGGGCCAAGGGCCAGAAAGTTTTCTTTGTAGCAATATGGCTGGTTTCACTCCGAGAAGCGCTGCTCAGTTGCTGTGTAGCATTTAGCCTGGTGGAGTGGGGGGCGCTGTGCACAATTAGGTTTCCACAGGTATGAACCGTGGTGCTTTCAGATGACATTGCCGTAGCCAGGTGTGAAGGTACAGCTTATGACTGGTGTATATTGTGTTTGTAGCCTTGACCGCGAATCCTGAAATGCAGTCCTGAAAAAAATTTCCTTCTGTAAATCTTTGAAGGCTGATGAAAACTGACATCTTTCCTTGTAAGCACCAAGACAAAAATAAGAAAGAGGGACCTTTGACAGTTTTACAATGAGAAACGACGAGGAGTTAAAATGGGAAGTGACAAATCAAAATGGCAGTGGGGTCACGTCCACATTCTTCCATGTGTCTACACCACGTCCTGGGGAGGCCCTGATACTCTGGTGACTGTGTCGTCACGTGGGCCACAGCTCCACGTAGCCTACGCTCTTCCAGATAAGTCACGCTCTTCCTTTCCCAGCTCCTGGCTGATTCACCTCGGGCGCTGGGATTTTTCTGGAAATGAGGTGTAAAATTCAAGACCACTGAAGCCTCAGCTCCCAGACCATCCTGGCAGCCTGCCCTGAGCTCACAGAGGGAGCCCCATCCTTTCCCAGAGACTGGAGGATCCCAATGGGGGGGTCGGCTAAAGACGGGGGCCTCCTGAGACTTCCCTGCCCCAGGGCACACCCACCCTTTGGGTCACCCAGCCCCTCTCCCATCACTCCAGCTGTGCGTGGTAGCCTGCCCCAGGGTCTGCTGGACACTAGCGACCATATCTGGGTAGACAAGGAAGATGAGGAGCTTCTTCCCTTCCCCCCAGAGATTCTGAATTCTCATTGTCCTTTCATTTTTATTATGGGGCCTAACATTGCCCTCAACAGCTCCTTCTTTTCTAACCCTTTGTCTTTGTTTCAAGGAAGGCCGGTTTTTCTTCTACCACATTTTCCAGCATCAACTTGAAGAAAAATGCAGCATCCACTGGAAAAGAAAAAAAAAAAAAAAAAGCGGGGTATATGCATGTGGTTTAATTCCAGATTGCTTTTGAGTTTAAGTGGTATAAAATTTCAGTGTATTTCTGTCTTATGTTAAAGAAATATATTACTAAAACGTCGGTGAGCAGTAATGTCAGCTGTCGAGCACTAGATTTATTTTTGCAGGATATGGAGTGCAATGAACTGAGTCAATATGGCAAGGTGTAGGTGATCGGTGAGAGTTGTGCCATTTAACATAGGAAATGCACGGGACTTTCCCTCTCTGCACTCCAGCTCTTGCTCTACCATTAGGAGACGTGGGCTTCTGCTGGTGTGTATAAAGTACATCTGTCCCATCGTGCAGAACGGATCTGAAGAAAGCAGCAGCCTGTCTTGTATTAGAGAACATTTCTACACGTTTAAACTTTTCACTTCTTAGATGCATTTAAATACTTATTGCAAATGCCATAGCAACTCAAAAGCCTCTCCATGTTCATTGAATTGAGATGCCCTGCTTCAAACGCGGACTATTCTGAAAGGGATTCTCGTTTGTTCCGAAGGTCAGGTATTTTTGTCTTAGACAGCTTTGTAATGATTTTTCTCCAAACGGTTCAAAACTTTTGAAAAACGTTATGAAATTTTCATTAAAAAACCCTTTTCCTATGTTTATTGTATACAGAAATTATGCAATAAAATTTCTTTATAAAAATGTTTTCTTCTCTGACTCCTGAAGTCTCCTCTTATTGTAGCCCGGACACATGGACCATCCATTGGAGTTTGCCAGCCCGCTCTGTCGACCTCCTACCGGCTGATACGTCTGTAGTTTGTAGAGAGGGCCTTTTATCTGATGTGGCCTCTGCTCGCAGGGGCTCTCATCACAGGGTCGAGTGCCACTGTCCATACCCCAGGCCCCAGGAAAGGACTGCAGGGGTCGGAAAGATTGGAGGAAAGGGATACGTTTGCAGAATTACCCAGCCTTCACCTCAGCAGCATCTTTAGCAGCTCGTGTGCTTAAAATACGGACTTGGGGGAGTTCCTTCATGACAACTCTGTGGATAAAAATGTAGGAATGATGCCATGCTGATGCCTTGGCTTCTGTTAAATACTTTGCCGGGAAACTCACACCGTCGTCAAGGATGGGTCTCTGGGGTAGCCCATTAGGAGTTCCCCTCTGCTCACAGATGAAATCACCTTTCAAAGTCATCTGTACAGAAGCGTTTCAGTATAGGCGTATTTGTGGTGGAAATCTTTAAATTGTTTTGGTTTGTTTGGTTGACCTGTTGATTCTGCAGAGGTGGTGAGGTGGCGAAGACCTTGGTTTTCAGCCAATTCCTGGGACCCTAAAATTCACAGGCTGGCAGTTTCGTGGAGCGGACCTGAGAACTATGCTTCTCGAAAAGTGCTTCCCAGACTGCAGCGCTGGCATGACCCGGGAGCTTGCTACGCAGACAGATATTCAGGCCTTCCCCCCAGACTCACCACAACAGCAGTTCTGGAACGGAGCCTCCACAGTTTGTGCCTTAGCAAGCCCTCCGTGTGATGAGGGTGCTTGTTCTAGTTTGACAGCCACTGCCCTGGGACTCTTCGTGAGAAAAAGGCAATCAGTATTCATTTCAAAAGCATTTCTTGATGCCTCAAACACGCCTTGTATTATCGTCACTGGTTGTCTTTCTATAGAGAGAGGTCAAATGGTTTTCCCAAAGTGTCATGGCGGTCAGCTGCTCTCGTCCTTCGCCGCCCACTCGTTCGTCTTGTTCTGGAGCCCCAGTGTGTCCTCGTCCGCAGCCAACACCTGAACCCCAGTTTGCATTTGCGGGTTGAAGCCGGGCTGCCCAGCGCTTCTCTAGAACTGCAGGGTGTCTGTGGCAGGGCTCGGTCCAGCAATTCCAGGAGCTAGAGAACAGACCTCAGTGCACAAATTGACACATGACCTTTCCCATCCCCCCCATTTCCTTGTCCCTGTACCTTTTATCATCACCAACACGGGTTTTATTTAAAACCATCAAGAGATTTTTTTACAAGGTGGCCATGTATTCGAATCGTGACTTTTTTTTTTTTTGTCAGAAAACTGCTGTCATTACCCGTATCTTAATCACGAAATGAATTCTAAGAGATGTTAGCATACAAGAAAGGTTGAATTAAAACTTGCCCTTGGGGAGGGGTGCCTGGGTGGCTCAGTCGGTTAAGTGTCCCAACTATGGCTCAGGTCATGATCTCATGGTTCGTGAGTTCGAGCCCTGCGTCGGGCTCTGTGCTGACAGCTCAGAATCTGGAGCCTGCTTCGGATTCTGTGTCTCACTCTCTCTCTGACCCTTCTTCCCTGCTCCTGGTCTGTCTCTGTCTCTCAAAAATAAACATTAAAAAAAACAAAAAAACAAAAAACAAGAACATGTGTCCGGGGCGCCTGGGTGGCTCAGTTAGTTGAGGGTCTGAGTTTGGCTCAGGTCATGATCTCACAGTTCCTGAGCTCAAGCCCCGCGTTGGGCTCTGTGTTGACAGCTCAGAGCCTGAAGCCTGCTTCAGAGTGTGTGTCTCCCTCGCTCTCTGCCCCTCCCCTGCTGATGCTCGCTCTCTGTCCTCTCTCTCTCTCTAAATAAACATTAAAAAAACCCCAAAACACTTGGGGACAGATTTCCAAGCACCTGTACTGACTTCTAACTAAAGTTTATTATACACTGCATAACCGATAGATAGTGCACCATTTTGAAGTGGTGCACATGCCACAGCAGAATGTTCTAGCCAGAACTCTTCCCATGCACTTGCTCCTGGAGGCTAGCCTCATCCTGGACCAACCTGGAGAAGGCTCAGGCAGACAACGACTGCAGGTTCTGGACCAAGAGCCTGCTGTGCCATCACACAACCATCACAGGTTAGGGCCACAATGACCTGAGATCTGGGAACCAGATCAGATCCCTAGGCCCACATGAGACTTTTCCAAATGTTAGGCTGGCTGCGGAACCACACTAACTTGTGGGATTACGGGTGCCGGGGAGCCTCATTCTTATTTCAAGCTTTGCACTCCCCCCCCCCTCCCCCGCAGTGTCCACCACCGATAGTCTCAGCAAATACACTCCCATGTTATCATCCCGGCTGGGCAGGAGCCTGACAGATTTGCAGGAATAAGCAGCAAGCAGGCAAGTCAGCTAGTAGCGACTGAGTGCTTACTTCAGCACTGTACTGGCAGGATGAGGGTGTAGAAAGCTGTAGCCATAACTAGAAAGCAAAGTGAGGCAGGGTGTCTGTATTAGCACAGGAGATAGTTGGTAAGAGTTAAGCTGTGGTTTCCCGAAGCTCTATCCCCAAGGCCCTCAGCTTCACCATGGGATTTCTTTTTACCTTGATGACGTTGTGTATGAAGTCATCTCCAGAAGTCAGGCACTCGATCCGTTATCTCTAGTAGGAGGTGGGTAGTCTTCTGCCCGTTTTACAGATGGTGGAGCTAAAGCTCAGAACAGTTGAGGCACGTTACACAGCCAGCACGTGGCCAGATCGAAGCCCAAGTTTGTTCGAAGGCTTCCCCCTCAGCACTAAAGTGCCTCCAACGTAGGACATTGGCTGTTCGGATCGTGCTCAGTAGGTTTTACACAAGTAGAGAAATGTGGCTATATCACTTCTTATTTCAAATTAATTGCAAGTTGTCCTTCCAAAGTATAATCTGCCATGTGAATGCTTTATTTCAGACAGGGCTAATTAGTCATCGTACACCTTGATCTTTTTACACTTCAATGATGGAGAGTTTTCTTCCCCGCCCCCCAAGGGCTAACATTGATGTTCCTAGTGATTTCTGACTACCAAACGCGCGCGCGCGCACACACACACACACACACACACACGAAGCCACCTTTGAATCCAAATGGAAAAAAGGAAGAATAGAGATTATACTAAAGATGCACTTGATGAAAATCTTCCATTTCTGGCATAGCTGAGCCACTTAATGGCTCCTCATCTAGAAAGATGTAGAGCCCTGGGGGGTGGAGATGAGGTGTCCTGAGCAACGTCACCCAGTCAGTGAGACTCTGCAGAGACTGAAGAAGGGGGACAGATTCCCGAGGGCTCCAACCACACCCAGAGCAGACCTGCAAGGCATATGAGGGACCTATCCCAGGAACTGACGGAATAAAGAGGTTTGTTTCTGTTTGATTACAATTTATGACAGATTGATAACTGCAGAGACATTCAAATTTGGTGTTTCGTGCCCCCCTTCTCTTTAACACCACAGCTTGTAAGGCCAGTCAGGCATCTGGTGTTTGTTAGATGGCTGCGTTGCATCATCCTTATGATTGCTGGGGAACATCTCCTAGCATTCGAGCGATTGGAGGGAGGACCACGGGGCACAAAATGGCCTCATCCGGTTTACATCTTCATTACTGCGCTTCTCACATACCTGCTTACATCTGGAAAAAATCTCCAGGTAAACCTCTTGGGCTCTTTTTCTAAAGAGTAACTGTAATTATTAGGGTTATACCCAAATTCAGCTTAGAATAGGTATGTGGCTGAACTTCAGCCAAGATCCTGTGCCTGTCTAAAAGAAATTTTCTTTTTTTTTTTTTACATCCAATTACATAGGAGGGGCCTTTTCCCCACACATGGCCAGTGGGGTTCCTGGTTCTCTACACCCAAAACTTCTATTTATGCCCTTAGGGAAAAGGCAAAGAGATTTTGGGGGAAAAAAACGTAAAGATCTCCTCAAACCTCTCCCGGAGTTTTTCCTTAGTACCAAGTCCCAGAATTCTAACATGTATTACAGGTCATGTCAGATTTTACAAATGCCAAGTCTTTTCCCTACTAGATGCGATCACAACGTTTACCTTGCCAAGTAAGAACATCAAAACATTTTTCTACTTTTGCCGTGTCCTGCTTATCTTCCTTGGACAGGGTTCGTCCATTCAACACACATTTATTGAGCCCTTGATGGGAGAGGCACAGGAAACCGAAAGCTGAGTAAGACTCAGTACCTGCAGTTAGTTGGGGAAACAGACACGCAGCTAATTCCACATTATGCCGGCATGTTGTGTGGGGGTACACAGAAGTGTGAGCACTGTGTTCACCTCCTCTCAGCTGGGAGAAGGGGGTATAGCAGAGACAGGGGCACAGTCAGGGGAGACTTCATTTGGAGACGAGACGTAGTGTTTTGGGGAGTACGTGGTGTTTCCCAGAGAAGAGAATAAAGAGTCCAGAGACACAAGAGAGAGAGAGGCAGTTAGTTTAGTAAGGGACTTGTATGGGCTGTGACTTTTTCCAAATATACTTCTGGTTACTTTGAAAAGTAGTGGTTTTCCAAAATCGTCCCATGATGCAATGCTTTTTCATATACCTCCTCTCTCTTGTTAAAAACATTTCTCCTCTGTGAGAATATATATATATATATATATATATATATATATATATGAGAGAACCAAGAGGAGGAGGGGGAGGAGGGGGAGGAGGGAGAGAAAGACAGAGGGGAGGAAGGGGAAGGAGAGGGAGGAGGAGAAGGGGGGAGAGAAAGAGGGAGGGGAGAAAGGGGAGAAGAAGGGGAAAGAGGAGAGGGTGATTCCTTTTTTTTCCACATTTTAATTCATTTATTTTGAGAGAGAGAGAGAGAGAGTGTGTGAGCAGGGGAGGGGCAGAGAGAGAGAGGGACAGAGAGAGAATCCCAAGCAGGCTCTGCATTGTCAGCGCAGAGTCCGACGTCAGGGCTCGATCCCACGAACCGTGAGATCATGACCTGAGCCCAAATCAAGAGTCAGATGCTCAACCCACTGAGTCACCCAGGCGCCCTGAGGAGGTAGAGGTTCTTGGAAGGAGGTCTCAGTAATTATTTCTGCTTTCTCTGGGTCCAGCACATCTAAGAAGAAAGCAGCTTCTGCAAAGTCTTTCCTGTTTCCACCTCTACTCTGCTTGCTCTGCTCAAGGGCAGGCCATCCTGAGCTCATCTGGACGATGCCAGTAGTTGCCAACTGGCTTTCTGTCTCTCAGGGTCTCTCCATTTCTTTCAGAGGCCACGAGGCCACCGATGATCTTTTGAAAACATAAAGCTAATCATTCGGCGGCATCCACCCTGGGATGTGGTCCAAGCACCAGGTAGCAGGGCCTACAGAGAGGCCCTTCACGATCCAGCTACGGCCCGCCCCTTCCAGCCTCACATCCGCTTCCTCACCCTACCCCCAGCCGTTCAGATTTCTGCCACATTTTCAGGGCACATACTTTCTGCCTAAAATGTCCTTCCTGCCTTTTCTGAGTGGTAGACTTGAGTCATCCTTTAAATCCAGGCATAGAATTGCTTTGCTAAAGTACATTGCCAATTTCCTTTCTTCCCCTAGCACAAACGGACCTCCATTATCACTATCTATGCCTTGGCTGTAGATTTGGAGTTCCTCTTGAGGACAGACGCTTGGAATAATTATCTTAGTAGATGGAACAAAGCTAGAATCAGGCCTAAACAAAAGAGATGGTGATATTCATTTCCACTCCTCTCCCATTTTCTCTGTCTTGCTCCATCATTTCTTCTAACATCCACCTAGATCTGTCATCCGGGCAATGCCCATGTCCCCAAGCCTCTTTCCCCTTCATGATCCTTCTAGAACCTTCACCTGATAGGTAACAGCTACTGCCCACTTGCCCCCAGCACTTACTAAAGGCTAGAGTATTTATATTTATAATTTTTATTTTTTTATTTTAGAGAGAGAGATCATGAGTTGGGAGCAGGGCAGAAGGAGGGGGAGAGAGAGAGAGAGAGAGAGAGAGAGAGAGAGAGAGAGAGAATCTTAAGCAGGCTCCATACTCAGCATGGAGCCCAATGCAGGGCTCAATCCCACGACCCTGGAATCTTGACCCAATCTGAAACCAAGAGTTGGACATTCAACCAACTGAGCCACCCAGGGGCCTCTCAGAGGCTAGACTCTTTATTTTTTATTTTTATTTTTTTAACGTTTATTTATTTTTGAGACAGAGAGAGACAGAGCATGAACGGGGGAGGGTCAGAGAGAGGGAGACACAGAATCCGAAACAGGCTCCAGGCTCTGAGCTGTCAGCACAGATCCCGAAACAGGCTCCAGGCTCTGAGCTGTCAGCACAGATCCCGACGCGGGGCTCGAACTCACGGACCATGTGATCATGACCTGAGCCGAAGTCGGCCGCTTAACCGGCTGAGCCACCCAGGCGCCCCGAGGCTAGACTCTTAAAATTCATTATCTCATTCGATCTGGGTGAGAGAGAAGTCACAGACTGGAGGCTGAGGGTGTGTTTTCTTCACCTACACCTTTTCAAAAAACCTATGAGCCAATATTTAAAAATTAGGAGACCTTACATAATAATCCACTTCCAGATTATTTTGACAGAGGTGGAACCCAGCGGTTCTGGGTCACTATCAGACTGTGCCGAGTGGTACCTCGTACTTGAGGTGATGACATTCCTGGACTGCTGCAAGCCTCACTGCTTCCTATGGGCTCCCAATTATCTTCCTACGTGTGCTGCTTTATTGTTTCTTACAAAAGACAAATATTTTTGTATCCTTGTCATTACCAAGATGGGAACATAAAATACAGACTCTGGAAGCCATGTGACTCTTTTTTAACCTACTTGTTTCTTGTAGGCGTTGGGTTTGTGACCCCGAGGTAGGTAATATTGTTATCTTTATTTTACAGAGGAGAGAACGGGGGCACAGGCACGTTAAATAACTTCACCATGATAATGTATCTAGAAAATATCATGGCAAAGACGGGGCCATTTGACTTCAAAGCTCTTGCTCTTACATGGGGAGACTTTTTGGTCCTGCAGCTCCAGAAATATAAAATTCTTACAGATGTACATCTAGTATCAACACTTACTTTTAATTTATGTACATCCATCACTGTAGCGATATAGTGTCCACGTTCTAAACTATACATGAAGATGGGTCATTTTAAATGATGGGATAAAAATATAAAACATAAGTTTAAAACGCATTTAAATGTTAGCTTAATGGTACCCAAGCTTTTTTTTTTTTTTTTGCTTTTACTAAAATATTAAGATATTAAGTAAAATTTTTAGTGAAAGAGGTGTGATTGGAATCCATCATTAATTTTCTAAACTTTCGGTTTAACAGTTTGGTGAAGCAGTGTTTCAGGTCTGGATCTAAATTCAGTTTATTTTAAATACTTGCTTAAGTGAATGACATCCCTGAAAACTACATTCCACAATGACATCCCTATGGAAAGGTGCACTATAGGTTCACTTATGGATCGTGATACTCATTTTTTAAATCCCAACTGCTGGTATACAATGGTGTCTGTGAAATCTTGGTTAGTAGATCTTCATATTCCCAGATGTCAATAAAGTATTATTGAAAATTATTTAGATATTTAGAAAAATATTTAGCAAATGTGAAAAATCCATTGAACTGGGTCGTATTTAGCTTTTAAAATCTGAATCCTCGGTTTTTTTTAAAAAGCATTTGATTTTAAACTATTCTTTAAGGTAAGACACATACCTTTTTGGCAATAAACATCACACAAAGTGGGGCGCCTGGGTGGCTCAGTCTGTTAAGTGTCTGACTTTGGCTCAGATCATGATCTCACGGTTTGTGAGTTCGAGGCCTGTGTTGGGCTCCGTGCTGACAGCTCGGAGCCTGAAGCCCACTTTGGATTCTGTGTCTCCCTATCTGTGTCCCTCCCCACTCATACTCTGTCTCCCTCTCCTTCAAAAATAAATAAACATTAAAAAAAATAAACATCACACAAAAAGGGTACCAGTTCCAAATACCCATTTTCAAAATGCTCCCTCCAAGACCTGAATTTCTTTTAAAAGGCACTTACTCATTGTTGAGATGTCACTCTTACCTTGAAGGAATGGATTGAGTATATTTCTTCTAGATAATAGTTAGATTGCATACTACTAACCAACACTTGTCCTCACAGAAATGGTTGGAAAATTTGGAACTTAAAAATAAACCTCATCTTTAAGATTGATAACATTTTCATGAAGTCACTAGTAAGTATAAAATATTGTCGTAGCTATTAGCTATCTCCTTGCAAGGTATTATAAAGATTGACCGTATTTCCATGCTTTATTTTTATAAAATTAACCACACCAATGACATGCTGTAGCACGTCATTGTGGCTTCAGTCCCTTAGTGAGAGGGCTTGTCCATGCATAAAATAGTGCAGGGGATGACTATCATGTGCAGAGGTCTTTCTGTAACCTTCTCGTGGAATCCATTCTTTCTCTAATACTCTAGTCAAAGCAGCCATGGCATTGGTAGTTTGCCATGGAACACGTTTATTGGACATGTTATTTCCACCTTCCCTTTATGGGCTCGCACACATACACACAAGTAGTTCTTCATCTAGCAAATACCATAAGCTGAGACGTGATAGAAACATAGCCTTTTTTATGTATATGTTTAAAATAATTTAAAAAACATTCATCTTTGAGAGAGAGAGAGAGAGAATGTGCGTGTGTGCATGCGTGTGCACACACGCGCACGTGAATGGGGTGGGGGCAGAGAGAGAGAGAGAGGCAGAGAACCCAAAGCAGGTCCCTTACTGTCAGTGCAAAGCCCCATTCGCGGCTCAAGTTCATGAACCACAAGATCATGACCTGAGCCAACGTCGGATGCTCAACTGACTGAACCACCCAGGTGACCCTAGAAACATCTATACTTAAACGTGACTTTGAAGAGAATCTCCACACGGTGGAATTTGTTCTATCACTAGTTTCTTTCGCATCTTCAGCACACTTTCTCTGTGTCTTCCAATGACATTTACTTTCTGTAAACACGTTTTAGTTTGTTACTATCTTCTTTTCATGTTACTTTAGATGCGTTCATCAGGGCGGAAAAAACAATTGGTATGTGGTCTTTCGTAGTTTACTAAACATGAATCACTACGCTTATTGAAAGTTGATAAAGCAGTGTGTTGAGCATTATGCGATGCTAAACCTCACTGAAAAAAAAAAAATCGTAAAGTTGGTTTCCATGTCCTGAGCACTTGGTAACTAAATGCTGGGGTCGCTGTGATGGTCACCTTATCAGTTGCTAATAATACACGGTACAAGATACACTCGGAGCAGGTGGTTTGTTAACAGCATGGGGACACATTGATATTTCATATACTCATCCTAATCACTTCACATTTTTGGCTGACTCTACAACGGATCTGACCATCGCTTCGTCCTCTTGAGTGGCTGACACTCTAATCAGAAGTGGCATCCCTGTTATTTACTTGCAGCTTGTTTAGACTTACATTTTTATTAGCTTCAGTCCACACTTCAGTTGTGAAAATCATCTTTTACTCACTTGTCAGTACTCTGAGGGCTCATTTCCCCAACTACAGATATCCAAAAATCTTGAGCAGGCGCACGTCAGGTGCCTCTGGTCGACACCGGAGGTGAAAACCTCCCGCGTTCCCCCCGACACTGTGTGTGACACGTGACCACTGGACCCGTGGGTCCAGTGAGGGCACCAGTGACAATCTGTACATTAGACACAGGTAATTCTTTGCGTGATAGTGTGAGACCATAAAAATAACCATGCAAGCTGAAACGATGCAAAGTGGCCTTCATAATCACCTGGGAAAATTCCAGCTGTTCTGTGATCCTTAAAAATTTTGGTTGAGACACTGAAAGCTCTCTTACAGTCCCAATCATAAATGTATTGGGCAATGAAAAAAAAAAGTGTAAAACAAACACTTATTTAGTATGCTATAATTTAAAACATTACAAATATTGAGAGTGAAAGGGTTTTATTTCCCTGTAAAAAAAAGTAGTTTGGCTAGCACTTGCCTTCTCATTGTTTAAGACTCAGAGAGCATCTTTCCTATACAGTGGTGACACATGTCCTATGCCACAGGTCCACAGTCCGCTGGAGGGCTGGCTGGGGGCTGGCCACCGCTGAGACAACAGGGTTCTCCTCTATATCCCCACACATCCCTCCCACTAGCTGGCCTGTGCGTGTTCTCATTAGGGATTAGGAGATAAAGTGGGAGTGTGCAAATGCTATTCACACCTCTGGTTGTCTTATTTGTTACTGTCCCTCTGGCATAAGCAGGTTACATGACCACATCTGGAACTAGTGTAAGCAATCCCTACCAAAGGGATAGACATCAAAAGATATGAAAATTGAGAGCCATTAATGGAATCAGTCAAATCAGTAGGGAACACTGTAAGTCCTGGCCATCCTATTTCCCGGCCACCATCTTAAGAAAGTTCCTTAAATACCTCTGAGCCTCAATTACTTTGTTGTGACTTAGCTTTTGATACGTTTCTCAAAAGATTTGTTAAACTAAAGAAATATATGTGCGGATTTAAAAAGCACAACAGTGCTAAAAGACATAACGAAAAAGAGATCTTGGCCCTTCTTCCCCTTCTATCATATTCCCTAGGCATGGTCACTTTAATCCTTCTTACTGTCTCTGCTGACATCTTATTCATGCTCTGAAATGATATTACAGGTTGCCATCTATTAATTCATTAATTTTATTTTTTTTTATTTTTTTATTTATTATTTTTTTTTTTAACGTTTATTTATTTTTGAGACAGAGAGAGACAGAGCATGAACGGGGGAGGGGCAGAGAGAGAGGGAGACACAGAATCAGAAGCAGGCTCCAGGCTCTGGGCCATCAGCCCAGAGCCTGACGCGGGGCTCGAACTCACGGACCGTGAGATCGTGACCTGAGCTGAAGTCGGACACTCAACCGACTGAGCCACCCAGGCGCCCCAATTCATTAATTTTAGACATCATTTATTGGCTTATTATTTTAACTCCTACATCCCTCTTTTCTCTCCCCTCATCCATCCAACAAAGCTCTATCACAATTTTTGGTTACATCCACATTTAGGGTCTCCATTATTATAACAATGAAAATAATTGTTTACTGTTGAACCAAGTTAGGATAGTATTATTACATTTTTCTTCTGTACAACTTCTGATTTTCCTTGGATTTAATCACTGTCTTATGTTCTCACTTGTTCATTTATTCATTTATCTCATTGATTCTCTACTGAAGCCTTTCTACATCTTCCAACAGCTTCGTAAAATAACTTTAAAACAATTTTCCATTTTCTCAAATACATCAGATAATATATTAGTTACACCTTTTTCTTAGAAATATCCATAATGAAGTCTAGTGCGCTTACGTGTGCCTACTCACACCTCTGAAATTCCCTGTTCCGGTTTGGATCACTTGCTCTCTAGACCTTCTGCACTCCTGATGCCCTAGATCCTAACTGGGTCATCATTCTGAGGATCCCCATCACATTTTTCCTGTGCTGGTTCCTTTGGTACTGGATCCCTTCATTGACATCCTCATTTCATTCAGGCAGATCTTTGGTTTCCTATGAAAAGGCGTGCCCAGTGTTAAACTTTTGAGACTTGGTGTGTTTGAAAATAACTCTATTCTGCTCACATCTTATTAATATTTTGACAGTCTAGAACTCCAAGGTGAAAGTCATTTTCCCTTCAAATTTGGAAGCACTGTTCTATTGACTTCTATTTTCTAGAGTTGCTGTTATGTTACCCAGTGGAGATTCTAATCCTTTGATTATGAGTTCTTTCTCTGCCACTAGAGTTTGGAAAAGTTGCTATGCCACTGGGAGGGCCTTTTGCCACTTATTCGATGGGCACTGGGCCAGTATTTCCTATGTGATTGCCATATGTGTTCCTTCTGCTGTGAAAAACGCTTATCCATGATGTTTGGCCATTTTCTCCCCAATTTTTTATGGCTATCCTTAAAAAAAATTATTTATAGGCATTCTTTCTCCATTTGGGATATTAAAATCCTTTATTTTATATGTGTGGCAATCATTTTCCTAGTTTGTTGCTTATCTTTTCACTTTCTTTATGGTGACTTTTATACTTTGCCTCTGGTGAACAGTTATTCTTAATTTTAATGTAGTAAATTTATCAATCTTTTCTTCCATGGTTACCATTTCCCCCCCTTTTCTACTATATTGGCAAGAATGCCCAATGCAAAGTTGAACATTACAGTGTTGGCAAAAATCTTTGTGTTGGTCCTGATTTTAAGGGAAATGATTCTTACTTTCACCTCTAAAAATACTATCGTTGGTTTGGGAGATGATCAACTTACAGATATTCCCCTCTGTTTGGTGGCAATTTTTTATCATGAATTGGTGTTGGCTTTTATTCAATGCTTTTTCTGCATCTGTTAAAATTATAGTATCATTTGAAGGTTTTAAAATGTTATTTTGGCAACTTACGTGTATAGGTTTTCTACTGTTAAACCAGTGTTTTGTTTCTAAGATAAATTCAACTTGTGGAATTGGTTCCTTAGTCTTTGGGGTGAGATTTTGCCATCTGGGCTCATGAGTTAGAGTCCCTCATAGTTTTTCCTTTTCATTCATTCTGTCCTTACCTCGTTCTCCCCTTACAGTATATAGATTTTATACAGTTAGCTAGGGTATTTTACAATTCTCCAGAAGAGTTTGCA
The DNA here is from genome assembly GCF_023721935.1 of Panthera uncia. Taxonomy (NCBI): domain Eukaryota; kingdom Metazoa; phylum Chordata; class Mammalia; order Carnivora; family Felidae; genus Panthera; species Panthera uncia. The sequence continues at coordinate 88,285,390 of NC_064809.1, forward strand.
TTAGATTGGAATGATTTGTTCTTTGGTAGTTGGTAGAGTTCACCTGTAATAACATTTGGGCCTAATGCTTTCTTTGTGGGATTATTTTAACTACTGATTTTATTTCTTCAGTGGTTATAACACTCTTCAGACTTTCTACTTCTTGATTTCATTTTTATTAGGCTTAATTTTTCTAAGAATTTGTTTACTGTGATTTTGTTTTAAGATTTATAGACATCAAGTTCACACTAGTCACTAACTGTTTTTAATATTTGCCACGCCTACATTTATGGGACCCTTTTCATTTTTATTACATTTTAATTGTGACATGTTTTTTTCTTGACTAAGATAACCAAAGATTTGTCTATTTTATTTTAGTTTTTGAAACAAACAGTTTTGGTTTTGGTGAGCCTCTGTATTGTATCTTTGTTTCCTATTTAGTACATTCCTGCCCTTATTTTGTATTTTCCCTTTCATCTACTTTATTTGGGTTCTTTTTTCTAACTTCTTAAATTGGATGCTTAACTTACTAATTTCTTACTTCTTTTCTACTCTAAGAATTTAATATTAAAATAGTATTTTTTTGCATCCTACGAAATTTTGTTTCTACATGTTCATTATCATTCAATTAAAAAAAATCCATTATGATTGCCTCTTTGAGTTATGAATTATTTAGGAGTGTGATTTCTCATATATATTTTTATTACTGATTTTTATCTTAATTTCACTGTGGTCAGAAAACAAAGCCTGCATGATAATCATTCTTTAAGATTGGCTGGGGTGTATTTTATAGCCTATGATGTGACCAATCTTTATAAATATCCTGTGTACTTAAGAAAAAGATGTCTATTCTAATTACTAATTCTGTTATGTGACAGTTATTAATTGCATCATTCAATTCTTCTCTATCTTCACTAATTTTTTTTTTCTGCTTGACCTGCAATAACTGGCAGAAATAGTTTGGAATCTTCCCGTATAATTGCAGATTTTCAGGATCTCTCTGTAGTTCTATCTTCTTGAATTTTGTATATTTTGAGGCTAGTTTTTGGTGATACAAGTTTAGTATAATTATTTCTTCCAGGTAAATTAAATATTATCAATATGTAATGATCCCCTTTATCCCAAATAATGGTTTTGATTAGTATCTATTTTGATTCGTAAAAAAGAAGATAACAATTCCAGATTTTATGTCTCAGCATATATATTTTTGAATGTACCTTTTATATTCAGCCTTGCCATAAACTTATATTTTAGTGGGTCTCTTTTAAACATCATATAGCGGAATTTTTTTAATCCAACCTCACAATCTCTTTTAACTGGGAGCTCATATATTAGAGTACTTGAACATGTTGTTTTCTCTTTTTTAGCTGTCCTAATTCTTATTCGCTTGTAGGTGGCCTCTCTCCTCTCTATGAGTGCTTTTAAATTGCCTTTTTCCTTATAATTCTTCAATTGCACTACATCGTTTTTTTTCAAATCCTGCTTAGTATACACGATTTTTCTTACATGTGTGGATTTGTCTCCATCCATTCATGTTCATCTCTCTTATCTTCACATGAGGCCATGATTAGTCTGTCAACCCCAACTCAAGTATTGACACTTTTGCTTTTCCTACCCCAGGGCAAGCAACTCAGGAATTTACTTACTGGAGTTTATTTGGTACTGTGGTTCTGTACTCAAGTTTCAGCTACCTCTTCTTTTTCCTCCTCAGAAGAAGGTGAGGGAAGGAAACTGAAGATTTCTCTTACTTTTTAGTAATCCCAAAATGTATTAAAATACTTGTTGTAGTTTATCCAGGCTCTAATTGCATTTTGTCAGGAGGGAACTTTTTATTGTATCAAATCTGCCACACTGCTAGAAGCAAAAGTCTCCTCCTATTGGGCTTCTTAACCAATTCCCCTGTTGCCCCATTCCCATCTCTGAATAAGAATACCATCATTTGGAGTACCTAGAGCTTCCAGGTCTTGTGTCTTTTCTTTCAGGACAACGTTTGTCAATATCTCCTCTGAGAATCCTTAGATTTGACTTTCCTCCACTCTGCTATGTCATTTAACCTTTCTCCATCTACTTTCAGTTTTCATATAATGTAGTTTGTGTTTGCATATGTTTTATAGTTTTATCAAAGATGGAATCTGTTTTTCCATTTCTTGTTCTTCTTTTTCTCCTAGGGTAATTTTTGAGAGGAGAAAGAGAAGGAAATAGTGCCATGTTCAAAATAGTGCTTTAACTTAAAAGTCCCTCAAAATTGATTGCTCACATAGCTTAAAAGAATTATTGTAGCCTCCATATAGCTCATATTCCCAAAGAGTACCTTCTTCAACTTTGAGGTCCTTTTCAGTGAGAGGTGGATAGCTGGTCAAGTAAGAGGACATGTTTTGGATTTCATTGATGAGATTTTTGAACTTCTGAATGGTGATCAACACTGGACACGTCTAAGTGACCCATTGAGACAGAGCCATCAAGAGAGAAGTGAGGAGCAAACATCTTTTCTTCATGGAGCTTTTCTGTCATTACGGTCTTCTGGGTCTTTGGTTTTCTTATCTCTAAACAGACCTATGAGTAAAGACTTTCATATTTTCATATTTCATATAAATATTGATGCCTTCCATAAGTTCCCACCTTTTTCTCCAGGACTGTGTGCCAGTTATTCTTACATCATCCTTGTACTTGACTGTGCCTTTTCATGTCAGTTCTCTCCCTTAGGCACAAAAGATTGGACCTTTAGTATTGTTTTATTTGGATATTTCTAAGTGCTGTGAATATCACAAATTATTTAAGAGATATTTTGAAGACTTAAAAGAAAAAAAAATCTTAACTTCCTTTGAACATGAAGTCCATCATTAAAAAATTAAATTTTAGGAGTACTCCTGCTTTCAGTTCCTTGCGTCTCCAGCCTAAGAAATGAGAAACTATACAAGCATCAGTATTTTTATACAAACATGGGAAACTTGAGCTTCCCACTAATAAAAGTATTTTCATGGATTTGATTTAATTTGAGTTCTTACAATTCTGAGGGAAAATTGCCAGCTTTGTTCAAGGTGGGATAGGGAGGGTTTTATGGTGAAATATTTTAAACCGGTGGTAGAAAAAACCCACCGATTTCAAAACAACAAAAATGTCAGCCATAAAGATGTACAACATTTTTCAGGAAGCCTTGTCCAACCTGAGCAAATGTTTTTATACCAAATAACAATCCTTTCATAATCACTGTTATTGAGAGACATCCCAAGGTTGCCAGATGGAAATATGTTAAATATGTCCTGAAATCCAATCCAACAGAATCCCAACATTCAAGCTCATTCATAGGAAGTCATTCAAAGGCAATGCAATTTTCATAAAATATGTCCGTCTAGGTAATCATGAATGCTGAATATTGTCAGGGTTTCTTAGGAATTTTCAGTCTTGTGGAAAACTTTTCCAACTGGACTTTTAACCACCAAGAAGAAATAACAATAATAACTTGAAATTTAAAATAAACAGTGCTGGAAAAATACTATAACCCCCACCCCAAAAAGGCAGCAGTAGGAATTTAGTGCTGTTTGTAATATGACACAGGGATTTGAAAGCGAACATAAATACCAGGCCTGGGACTGACTGCTGGGGTATGGCAGACAAGCATGGTGTGTGAAGGATGGCTTTCCAGAAATGACCCACCCGGGCCATCCCCACATTCTCCCAGTAATCTGCAGATGTGTGAATGGCCAGAATGTGTAAATGGCTCAGTACTGGGCTCATCACTGCATGTGCTGCTGATTATGATCCCGACTTAGTACAAGCTCTGGGTATCTACCTCCTTGAGACTGTAAGAAGAAAAGCAATGGGCCAGGAGAAGGCCATACCTATGGGCCAGCACAGTCTCTGTCTGCAGACCTCCCTGGCTTGGAGATCCCTGAAAGAGTGGACAGAAAAAGAGCATTGGATCTAGGGTCTAATGGTTTCATGCAACAGTTGCCTTTTTTACATTTTGCTTCCATACAAAGTCTCCTATAACAGAGCAGGGACTATAGCCCAACATAGTTTTGTGGGTTTTTTTTGCCAAGTTGAATCTGTCAAAAAATGACTCAGTGTTGAGGAGAGTGGGGTTTTCTGGCTTTTCCTCATGCATCTGAGTTTTTTTATTCTGATATGTTAATCCTTCAAGTCATTTGATCTGCCCCAGGCAATATAAACAACATTTACAGCAAGTCTTGCACTCTATCCGTCATGTGCAAACGGCCTGCTTTTCCCATTGCCACATGAAAGTGAGAGATTCAAATGGGGTCATTCAGACTTTCTTGCTCAAAGACAATTAGACAGTGTCAGCTTCGCGCTTTGGCGTCACCAGTTCTCCAGGAGCCAGAATGGCTCAGATGGGGGAGGGATGGCTAGTTTGTTTCAACTTTCTCCACATGGCAACAGGGAGCAGATTTGGGGTCATGCCTGAGCTCAATGGGGGTGACAGTAATGGGAAAGCCCCTGGCATTGTATATTAACACAGAAATTTTAGCCGAGGGGAGACGGGGAGACTTTGGGCCAAAAATTCACTCTCCCTTGGTGAAGTAGATTGTACTTGGTGTGAATTTGTCCTTCAAATGCCTTTGCTCAACAAATCTTTCTATTCGCTTTGCGCAAGGTCATTTCTACTCTGTGTGCATATATGTATGTCTTGATCATCATGGTCAATTTGGACCATCAGCTTGCACTGGTCACCGAAAAAGACCTTCAATTTGTGGAAAGTTGGAGAGGGCCCCATCGAATACCCCCAGCAGTGGACCGTGCACCAGAGAGTGTGGGAAGGTTTGTAGTGAAGGTGGCATCACATTGCAAAGTGAACCAAAGTAGAGCTCTGGAAGAAGAGAAGTTGTTTATAATTTCTCGCCAAAACCCGACACCACAGAAGAAGCCAAGCTATCCGGTCCTTTCTTTGGTAAGTATCTTACAATAGATGTTGGGACTTTCCGGTGGGGGCGCTGCTGTTGGAAGTGTAAATTACTATAGTCCTTTGGGGAACCTGCTTGGCAGTATCTATAACAGGTGAACACGTGCATACCCTATGGCCCACCCGTTGCCCTCTTATGTACACCTTCAGCAGAAATGTTCACCAAAAGACATACACTAGAATGTTCCAAGCAGCAAGAGTGCAATGAGTAAGTAAACTGAGGTATGTTCACACACTGAAATACTAGACAGCGCTGAGGATGAACAAACTACATCTGTACCCAGAAACACGGATGGACCTCACAAACACAATAATCAGAGAAAGAAGCCAGACACCAAAGAGTTCAAATTACATATTCCACTTATATAAAGTTCAAACATGGGCCAAGGACTCTTTGAGCTAGAAATCAGACAAGAGTTTCCCTTTGCCAGGGGGTGTGGCGGTGATTAGTCGGTGGGTGGGAGGTGTCATGGGGGAGCTTGTGTAGGTTCTCCTAGTGTTCTATTTCCTCATTACATGCTGGATGCATGAGTGTGCACGCTCTGAACATTCTTTGAACCATTAACTTTTCTCTGTGTATGTTACACTTCAATAAAGAGCTTACTCTCAGACATAGATGTTTCCCCCTATGAATGCCAGAGAAATTCATTTTCTCCAATTACCAAATCCAGTTCAGAAATCAGCAATTTCTTTTCTGGTTCCATGAATTCCAACCCATTCCCCCATCATCCCCACCCCAGAATCTACGCTACACATCCTAAATTTTTTCAATAAATGCACACATACAAGCACACACGTATGCATGTGTGTATACACACGCATGTTCCCTCTTGCTTTCTCTTCCAAATCTGAGTTTAACTTTAGCTAATATCCATTTCTGTATGGAAGGTACTCTGTTGGGAACTTAATATGCATTAATTCATTTAATCCTGAATGTCCTCCTATAAGGCAGCTATAATTGTCTCCATATGAAGACATAAGACATATATAGACATAACTATCTATATACATAATTGTTACAGGTGAAGAGACTGAGGTCCAGAGAGATTAAGTAACTTGTCCCAAATCACAGAACCAACCAGGTTTTATTGACTCCAGAGCCTTTGTTCTTTCCCCATTACTAAAGCTTCCTTCTCCTTAAGCAAGAATAGAACTCGAGAACTATAGCATGTTAAGTGCAGATATTATACAGTCCATCCACTTCTGTTTACAGATGAGAAAACAGACAGACAATGACGGGCCCAAGACCCCATGATGGTGGCCATTTCACGTATTAACTATTCACTGTAATAAATATGTAAGTAAAAATAGACAAGCAAGAACAAAGTTTCAATAACTGCAAAAGAATAAATTGAGCATGGTGTGTTTGTACTATTAATTACAGTTTTACAACCTAACATAAATTTCCTTTGTTTTGCCTTGAGGATGAAACACAACCGGCATCTTTCTCACCCCCAGGTGAAATGGTCCTGCTTTGGGTCTTTAGATGTTCCCCGCATATCACAAATAGCACGCTGACCTCTTGGAATCTGGCCCTGAGTGCTTATACAACCCAACACCCCAAACTGAGCTCTTTCTCACGCCTTGCAATGTTGAGGACCTGGAGAACCGATTCTCCATATTAGTTTGCCCTTAGCTGTGGACAAAGGGTGATAGCCCAAATGCCATGAAGGTCTGCGGTTCCTTGTACTTCTGAAATTGAGGCAGGCACTGTGTCTGAGTGCAGGAAGAATTGGGGCAGCAGAAGCCCCCAGTTAGAGAAAAGCACATTTTTTTATGAATGTGTCAAATCCTTCTTTTCTTTCACTGCGCAGATGCAACCGATTTTGCATTTAAAAAAAAAAAATCAGGGGCGCCTGGGTGGCTCAGTCGGTTAAGCGTCCGACTTCGGCTCAGGTCACGATCTCGCGGTCCGTGAGTTCGAGCCCCGCGTGGGGCTCTGTGCTGACGGCTCAGAGCCTGGAGCCTGTTTCGCATTCTGTGTCTCCCTCTTTCTCTGACCCTCCCCCGTTCATGCTCTGTCTCTCTCTGTCTCAAAAATAAATAAACGTTAAAAAAAAAAATTTTTTTTTAAAAATCACTGTTGTAGGGGCGCCTGGGTGGCTCAGTCGGTTAAGGGATGGACTCTTGGTTTCGGCTTAGGTCATGATCTCACGGTTCGTGACTTCAGGCCCGGAGTCAGGCTCTGTGCTTATGGCATAGAGCCTGCTTGGGATTCTCTCTCTCCCCTCTCTCTGCGCCTCTCCCTCCCTTCCTCTCTCAAAATAAACTTTTAAAAATTAAAAAAGAAAGCAAAAAGTCATTGTTATAGTCCCAAGAGTGCATTTAGTTGCTTCATTTTGTATTCTAAAAATGTTCCAGAAGTACTCATGAATTATTGTGTATTCACAAGAGTTGTACATGGTGGCTAAGGAATATTTTGTGACATTAAACAACTCATATTACTATTGAATTTGTGCACACACACACATCTAGACTTGAAATGCATTTAACAAAGTACCGATTCTTTACAATGATAGGTAATGCACATTGGATTATCTAGAACTGGAAACAGTTTGATTTTATAGAAAAATGTCGAATAAGACTTAATGAAGGTTTTCAAAAAGTTAAATAAATATTTAGCTTTATTTAAGTAAGTATGATTTAATATTTTTGTATTTATTAATTATAATTTGTGAATTATATAATTATGTAATTATATAAATGTATATAATTATAAAATTTTAATTTTAAGAGCTAATTTTCGATATTTTAGGTGGAAAATAACCTTTGAATTCCTAAATGAAACATAATTTTAATTACTTTATTTTTCACTTTTAGCCTAGTTTACATTTTAATAAGATATGTGCAAATGTTGTGCACATTGAATATAATTTTCTTTGTATTTTAATCCTTCATATCATATTGTCAGTTGAACATAAATTTAACTTAAATGAAGGAAAAGACTATTTTATAGAATGAATATATAAGTCATGAATCATGTATGTTTTTATTTTATTACTCATCTGGATGTCACTGGACATCACTGACCACCAACAGAATGCCCCGACCAGAGCAATAATAAAGCAATTTAGTCTTTTGCTATTTTACTGATTTTCACTCATATAAAAACCATATACTTACATCTATTATTTAATTTTATTGTTATGAAAAAATATTTGTCCAATAGAATACATTTGTTAGATAGGAAAAAAATGTCTATTTAGGAGTCTGTGAGCTTGACTGAAGAGTTTAAAATCTTTATACATAACATAGAAGTGCCTGTATTTACACTCTTGCTTTGGGCCCTGCACAAGTTAAAGGCAGTTCTGAGCACAGTTTTCTCTCACGTACACACCATGTAAGTCCGTGAGGAGCTTTGGCTGGTCTCAGGGGCCTCCTCTCTTGCCACTGTGGCTTTGACTGGCTGTCCAGCAGCATTAAATCAAGGATGGTTCCATTTTCCTTGTGTTGTAAGTCCATGCTCGTGTTTCTCTCTCTCTCTGTCTAAATCACAGGTCTCTTATTTGTAAGAGACTTCTTTCGTAGCAATGAGGAAGACTTCACAATGCCTTTCATCACATCTTTCTTCTTTTAAATCGGCAATGTGAAAAAAAATGTCACTCTTCTGCCCCTCTTCCTCCATTTTTGTAAGAGAAGGTTTCCCTTGGGAACCTATTACCATGTCATTCCCTTTTCTCTACAACCCCTTCCCTCTTCATCGATATCTATTTTGCCCAAACCTACGGTGTTGAACATTTTTCAAATCTGATTTTTCTATCGGAATTCTTTAAATAGATCAACCCCTTTTATCCTCCAGCACTTTAAAACTTATTTGTGCAAAAGAGGATTGGGAGGCTTTAAAGCGTAGTTGGACCCGTGGTTTCCTTACGGTCAACAAAGAATGTTATTTCAGTTAACAGCATTTTAAGGCCAGTAATGACGGAAGTTCTCCCTCTCATATAAATACCATAGGGATAAATAAAGAATCTGGAAGCCCTACCATTGCTATGTCTACTGGATTTTTAGATAAGAGTCTTATCTCAGTATTTTGTCCTTCATTAATTTTCTATCCGCTTGGCTTGTTGGGCAAGTGGAGAGGAAGTGGGTTTCCTACATCATGCTCAGATAAGCTACTCCTCATTTTTTGCTGTCTTCTTGACCCCACATTTCTACAAATTACTCTGTGTTGGGTGAGATGGTTGCCAAGAGAGGCAGTCTAGACTTTAATTAAGACTAAGATTTTTCTTGACTCTATAAATTTAATAGTTTCTTTCTTGAAACGGCCCTGTTTCTCCTTAATATGGCTTTACAAAAATAAACCACAAGTGACACTTTTTTTCACCGTGGTTTCCTCGGGCATTGCGACCATCCTACTTGGGATATTATGGTTTACAACGGTTCCAGATCCAGGTTGGGTGATAGTGGCAGGTATCAGAAAGTCTCATGGCTGTGACCCCATTTACGTAAATTCATAAAATTTATTTGGCAGCTTGTACGGCTTAGAAATTGTCAGGGCCAAATACCAAAGCCCTAGCATGTTCTTATTTATATACTCAGTGGAACACTCTAGAATCTCAAAAGCACCAGGTGCTTTCTCAATGTCTTAACTTTGCCATGAGTCAGAAGTAACCTAAGATGGGCTCCACAACAGACTTTAAAGTGTCCATAAGGAAGTGTGGAGTCAGGAAATGCAGAGTTGCAAAATCCTTCCAGAATGTTTTATTTATATTTTTGGGCACTTAGCACAGAGGGATACTAGCAATGTATAGCTTTGTTCCTCTCATTTGTTTGCAAACCCCTGTTGTTCACTGTTGCATCTTGAAGCCGGGGTCCTTAGAAGCTGTTTGGGGAATAATCTACCCAGTTCTGCCTATACAATTGATTGCTCAGTAATCTTAGGTTCTAACTCATTTTTCTCTGTAAATGATCACATTTCATTGTCTTGGGAGGTGTGGCAAAGATTCTGTCGCGTGCTTATTTAACAGACTCTGAGGCTGAGTTTTGATTATGCAGAGCACATCTTGAAATTTTGACACTTGGCTTTCAGCGAGCCTGGGTGCTGTCTCCTCTCCTTTGAAAGAATAAAAATGGTAACAATGAGGACCACAGTGAAAGTTAATGATGCTCGTGCTATGTGCCAGTCACTAGGTTAAATGCAGCTTATGCACTATCTTATTTATTCCCTCCAATAACACCGTGAGGTCCTTAATAATTCTTCGCTCCATTATACAGATGAGGATACTGAGGTGCAGAAAGGCTAAGGAGCTTATTTGAGCTCTCCCAGGTAGAGAGAGGTAGAAAAGAAAATAATACAACCAGTCTGCCTCCAGGGCCCACGTTCTCAGTCTTTTCATTCTCCTGGGGCAAATATGTTAGATCATGTATTATGAAGCAATTGCAAAAAGATCAAGAAATCCTCCAAGGCAGATTTTGTTGTCTTTTGAGTCCCTAGACATTCTTTCGAACCCTCCACTTGGCATGGCTCTCTGCTCATAAAAAGACGTTTCATTTACTGAAACGCGACTCCGGAAGCCATATGCAGGCAGCCAGCAAGCACATCTTGGGTAAGAAGGAGTTAAAGTGCTGACAGTCCTTCCTGGGCGGGTCCAGCCAGCAGCCGTTCATCACAAATACGTGGCTTTGATCCTGACAGCTTTCCTTTCACTCAGGAGGAGCAGGGAAGGTCTGCCATGGGGAAACAGGAAAGACTATAGAGAAAAGGGTCTTGTTTGTTTCCTGGGTGGATTGCCTCCTTCTTGGCATGCCTCCAGGAAGCCAGTCTTTTCCTGCTCTAAAACTTCAGGGAAATAAATCTCTCTCCTCAGAACAGACCCGAGAGAGGCCCCAGAATAGCCGCATGAGACCCAACAGGTCTAGCAATTTGGCCGTCATGGTGGCCAGTATGTGGCCTGGCAGGTTGCAGCCCCTGGCTGGGGTCGGAGGGTGGGGAGTGTCAACACGGCCCAGGGAAGAGGAGGGTGATGCCAGGGAGGTCTTTGATTTCCGAGCCTGCGAACAAGATGGGCACCTATGGAGAAATGGCTGTCTTGAGACTGATGCTCCGGGGAAAGACAATTTGGAGAGCACTCGGAGAGGCAAGCCCGAGGGAGGCCAAGGGCAGTGCTCCAGAGGCCAAAGCAAGACTCTCGAGTGTAGAACCCGAGAGAGGGGCAGGGTGTGTAATGGGCACAAGACCATGAGGAACAGCCCCAGTGCTAAGAGCAAGAACAGGAGGAGAGACAGCGGGGGGGTGGGGGGAGAGGTCCCCACAGCGGACAGATGAGGTTTCCTGCAGCCCAGGATCGTTTGACTCTCATTCTTAGAACTGTGCCCCGGTTTCTGTGTGTAGAATTTAACCCGTGCAACTTGAGTCAGGTGACCCACCTCCTAGCTCTAGTCCACGTTTGGCACAGTAACTGGTGCAGGGACAGGTGAGAATGCACCAGGGCCAGTGAGAAACACCATGACTTCTGCTGGGATTTGAGGCAGGCACGCTTCTCCTTAGACGTGAGGTTGAGAAAAAGTGGATACTGTAGAGACTGTATCTGTGTTGGGACCGTGACGGGGGAAGGATTCTGTTTTAGGTTTGATTATCCATTCAAACATCTACCCTCCCCACTCCCCTCCCAGCCCCCTTACCTCCCTAAGAAGAATATGCTTCTTCACTGTGAAGACACGGGTTTGACCATGTGACTGGCCTGCGGGTGGGCAGCCCTTCAGTTTGGACTTGGCCATGTGACTTGCTTTGGCCGATGAGATGTTAGCAGATGGAACAAAAACAGAGGCATGGAGTGTGCTTGTGCAGTGGGCTTGCTTTGTGCTTTTACCACAGCCATAAGAAGAACCTCCCAGAGTAGTGGCTACCCCCCTACAGCCCAACCCCAGGATGAATCCCCAGCCTGCGTTGAGAAGCCAAGTTCATTCAAATGGACCCCCATGTGAAGTAGAGCCACCCAGAATCTAACTCAATTGACCCCCAAGGGGGTGAATAAGCCCAGCTGACGTCAGCTGACCAGCAGGTGTCTGAGAAAGAAATGCTCCTTGTTGAACACCATCTGATACTTTGTGGTTGTTGGTTCAGCCACACATTATGATAACAGCTAACTGATACAGCCTCTTTCAGCATGAGGCCAACATGGCAGTCACAGGGCTAAGAGACTGAGGGAGGGAACAACATAGGTCGTGGTGACATCATTTCAACCCCTGAGCAAGCTGTTCTTGGAGCCGGACTACTTCTTGAACTTTTCCGTTCTGTGAGCCAGTAGATCCCAAGCCATCTCCAGCGCAGGGTTTTGTCCTTGGAGGCAGGCCCTGATGGAACGGAATACAGACTAAACGTGAATACAGACTATATGTCCCTGTACGACAAACACATCCAACATATACACATCCCATATATAGATAGAGATGTCTGTTTATATGAAGAAACAATTAGAAACTGACCAACAGGGGGAGGAAGGGGCTTATGCTTAATTCCCTGTGATATAGATTCTGAGGTGGAGATTTATGGGCAGAATACTGAGGAGTGAATACTCAGGTAGGAGCAATACCCGAGAGAGGAAGACAATCAGAATGGGACCAAGGGAGAAGTTGAACTGCAATGTGTCTTGCATGAGAGAACTCAGGGGATCCCCTGAAGCTGGGATGGCCCCTCTGACTTGTCCCATGGACGTAAGGAAGCCAGACTAGGCATTGGATGTAGCCTGGCCTCCAAGAGGCATCATTTAACCGCGGGTGAGGCAGCTCCCGTTAGCTGAAGGGAATTGCTGAAGAGACTCAGCTAGGAGCCCAAACCCCTGGCAGCTGGGAAGTTGAGAGTCTTGATCCTGAAGGGAATGCATGGTAGTCTGGGTGGGGTAGCATAGTAGCCAGGGATTGGGATGGATTCTGGCTGGAATTACGTAACGGGTGAGAAAGAGTATGTCCTCAGCAGTCATTATTGGCCTACTTTTGCTTTGTATTATCAACCGGGGAGGAATAATCAGTCAGTCAGCACGCATGTATTTAACATGGGGAGGGGACAAAAGGATCCCATATTTAAATAATTAGAGAGACATAAGAGTGACAATAGCAGTTCTGTTCCAGAAGAGACAGGAGAAATTTGTCATGAAAAGCCACGTCACCATCAATGCTTTACTTCTTACAAAAGCGATAGCAGACTAGAAGCCCTGGTCGGTTCCCCAACGTACAGGTTCCTATGGTGACAGCATATAGGAATAAAACTTTTCACTGTACCAACTATCCCACAGGACGAGAAGAAGAGGCATTCGGTTCTTGTTAAGGGAATCAAGGGTACCCCTACAAACTGGGAGGAGCTCTCTGCTCCCGGGGCTGGCCTGGCACTGACCATGATGGGAAATGACCCCAGATGGGTCAATCTCCCTTGAGCATCCTTCTCCTCCCATTCTCTCTACTCCGTCTTTCTCACTAGTGGACAGGGCCTCCTGTGTGCCAGCTTCGAAGGTGATGAGGTGGGGGAGGCCCTTTACCTACAGCTCCTCTGGCGGAGAAATTCTGCTTCTTGACTTTTCAGCGCCTTTATGTGGAAATGTGTTACTTACAGTGCTGAAAATGTTTGGGGTGGAAGGGGTGGGAGCAGGGAAAGTAATAACACTGGCAACACATCATAAATCCACAGAGACAGGGATGTTGCAAGTGGCAGAGTCAAGGACTTAGGGAAGCACACGAGGTCAGCCACAAGGTCCTGGTGTGCAGCACGGTAGAGACGACAACATTCAGGAGCCCCACCCCCAGGCCCCTGGTGTCACATGAGTTTGGTACTTCATGTTAATTGTTTTGACATTTCCAGACATCAGCTAATATCGGTCCCCATTCTAGAACACAGCCTATTTCCCTCTCCTCCACACGAAAGGCAAAGCTGTGGAGCGTTCCATCCCTGTTGGGTCTGGATTTTTACCAGTTGTGTGTTTTAAGTGAAGTATGATTCTGAGGTGTGGAGAACTACGATCTTTATTCCTGCTGTTCCTTTGTTGAGACTGGGACTGAGAGACAAGATATATCGTGAAAGAAGGAAGTCTGTTAAGACCTAGAGTGAGGAAATTGATTAGATCTATAAAGGTAAGATTTGAGGTTTTCTTCTCTTCATCAGAGCATGAAATGACACCTGTAGCTTGGGGTTTGGTACTCACAATTTTGATCATTTTTAAAATAGTATTCTGTGGGTGCGTGGGTGGCTCAGTCGGTTAAGCATCCGACTCTTGGTTTCGGCTCAGATCACGATCTCATACTTCCGTGGGTTCAAGCCCCGCACTGGGCTCTGAGCTGGCAACGCGGAGCCTACTTGGGATTCTCTCTCCCTGTTTCTCTCTGCCCCTCCCCTATTTGTGCTATCTCTGTCTTTCTCAAAAAAACAAACAAACAAAAAAAAAACTTTAAAATAGTATTCTGTAAAGCGGACTTTGTTTCAGAACAATGACTTACATTATACATTGTGTTCTGCTAACAGCTCTAAAAATGGGATCCCACTGTGATTTTTTAAAAATCCTGAGAAGGACATTTCCTTATAGATATTTGGCTATGATATTGATCAATTTGGAAAGGCTGTAAAAGCATAAGAGTTGTGGTAAGATAAGCTTATTCTGAATCATCAAAAGTTGTTATGGAAATCTTATGCTTCATGAGATTTTGCATCTGATGAAATTCAACATCTTTCCTGGTAAGAAACCTTAGCAAACTTGGGATAAAATTTTTTCTCTTTTCTTAACTCTATCTGAAGAGTATCTTTCTACCCTAAAATTACAACAGACACTGTATTTACTGATGAAATACTAAAGCAGACCCCTAAATGTAGAAATAAGACAATGATGCCAGCTATCACTGCTCATAGCATTGAAGGCCTTGGCCAATGCAACAAGAAAAAAAAATGTACAAAGGTTGGAAATAAAGAGAGCACTATCTACGTAGAAAATCCAAGACACTGGAGTGAAAAACCATTAGAACTCACATAGTCCAGCAAGGTAGTCAGATATAAGAGATCTGGTCAATGGGGAGCCTGGGGGCTCAGCTGGTTAAGCGTGAACCCTTGATTTTGGCTCAGGTCATGATCTCACAGTTCATGACGTCAAGCCCCGCTTCAGGCTCTGTGCTGACAGTGTGGAGCCTGCTTGGGATTCTTCCTCTCTGCCCCTACCCCCGCTTGTGTTCTCTCTGTATCTCAAAGTAAATAAATAAAAACTTTAAAAAAATACTTTAAAAAAAAGAGATCTGATCAGTAGTGATGCTCAATTAGAAAATTTAAAGGGAAGAAAGACCCTATTAATAGTAGCAACAAAAACACTCAAGTACATAGGAACAGATGTAGCAATAAATGGGCAAGACCTGCATGAAGAGAAGGATAATATGTTACTAGAAACCTTGAATAAACCAAGAGTCCGATGTTCTTCAACACTGAAAAGATGCCAATTCTTCCCAAATTAACCTGTTAATTCAGGGAAATTCTAGTCAAAGCAAGGAGCAGTTCTGGCTTTCCCTGGCAGAGGGGGAAGGGTTTCGGTTTATAAAAGTAGCACATGAGTCCCCCCTCCCAAGCTTTTGGGGGGTAGTGGCAGAACTTCCATTTCAAAGGAGCACACCCCAGTTCTCATTGTACCGGAGGTGACAATTCACGTCCTCAGCGCTCCCGGCAGCACTCTGGTGGACGTCCTCAGTAGTTCAAGAGCTCAGATCTCCTCTGATGACGAAGCCAAATTTTACTGGAGCAGTTAGGATCAGAACTGGCCCTCACATCTTTTTCATTTGTCACAAGAAGGGAAAGAATCTCAGGGATGGGAAAAAGGAAAGTTGCTCTCTAGAGATCAAGACAGGACATTTTATCTGGAAAACTTACAAATGAATGACTTTGTTTCCCAAGCCGATAAAGTGGATGAAAGAAATTCTGTGATTCTGAACATGAGGGTAATTAATTTACTAACTTTCTTCTTTCCTCCAGACGTTATTCTCTATATTCAGAAACGACATATGAATCTGGACCTCTTCCTTGCCCTTCATTAGATCATGAGATCCTTGAGAATATGCACTCGTTTTCCTTGTTCTGGAAACGCGGATGGGTGCCAAATGAATTTTAAAATCTAAAATGTCCAGAGACAGAAAGTCCAAAAGATGGTCCAGAAGTCTCGATGGAATCGGTTACTAAACGTATTCGCCCACTTGTAATTGTTTTCGAAAAGCCCAGGAGAACAGAGGAGATGCCAGGAAATTAGAAAAATGTAGCTATGATGCAAATCTTCAAAAGACTTACGTTGAGCAGTCCTTTCAAATTACTCTCCCTCACTGTCAGTTTTGAGGATTTGGGAATAATTGTATAAAGCTGAAATATAAAAAGAGAGAGACGCACAAAAAAAGTTTCACAAAGCAATTTGAACTGGAATATGTGCCTATAATAAACCAGGAGACTGGTCCACAGATGGTCACTGTACTTTGCTGAAACATGTTGCCTGCCAGGACCCCACACAACTTCATTTATCAAATTCCTTAAGCTTAAAAGAGCACTTGTGATGACTTCACTTTACCCTCGCCCTGAACACAGTGCAAAACATCAAGGGGGAAAAGCTGGGCCACATCTACCCGGAGGCAGCAGTGACAGACAGTTTGGTGAGGTTTGATATCATTTTGAGTGATAAGGCGAGAGAAAGGCCAGAAGAGTCTGCAGTCTAGAAAAAGCTCCCGTACGTTCGGGAGTTTGGGAGACACCAAAAACACCGGCAAAGATCTGAGAAGGGATGCCGACGGGAAGGAAGAAAATAAAACCAGGGCCAAGAAAAAAAATTCAAACTGACTCATCAGGGAAAATAGATTCGGGTGTTCAGAGTCGAGAGTAATCCGGAAAACCACAGTGACATATGTGATGTCGTGGGGACAGTGACAGCAAATTAGATATGTAATCAGTGTGTCTCTTCCTCGAGCTGCCTAATGTACGCCTTGAAGTTCCGTCACCCAGAGGGCAATCCGGGGCCGTGTTATTTCAGGGTCAGTGTGTGAGGACACCAATGCATGACCTGTCCTCTTTACTGACCCTGCCATTCTTCCACCCTCTTCTGGCAACCAGATCCAGACTCTTGGGTTCATTTTGGCCCAGACTGCAGCCCCCTCCTCCTCTTGAGAGATCTTTGAAGACAGGGCTCCCCCTCATCCTGCTGCTAGGGCATAGTGGGGCTCTGGGACGCGATGGGGGTGTTGGCAAATGTCCAGGAACTTTTCTCCCCGTTGCCCTTCTCCTGACCGCCAGAATAGAACTTTGAAAAAGCAGAACCACCTTCCCAATCATCTCCTTTCAGAAATTACATTCACGGCTGGGTTTGCCATTCAGTTTTGTACCAAGAACTTTATGAAGTGGGAATGGCTGAACTCATCTGGCAGGACTGTCCTCTGCAGACGGCCAGCTCCCAAATCCCTGAGGTGTGAGGGCTGAGTCCTCGCCGGCACGTTCTTTTCAAGAAACATTCCCACACTTGGCCTTTTACTCTAGCCGCTCCGTCCCTGCCCTCCCAGCGCCTGGAGCTTTCCACCTTGGCTCTGGCTCCTCCGAGCCTGGGCTCAGCCTTCCAGTTCCAGGTTGACCTTGGCTGAGAGCCCCACATGGTCAGTCTTCTTGTAAATGTAGAAAATCTCAGGCACGGATTTCTGCACTTGGCCTCCCTGCAGAACTGTTTAGTACTCAAGCCATATGCAACCTCCGGCTGACACTGAGCAAAAGTGAGAGCACTTGCTTACCAGAAGTCTGTGTTTACGGAATTGGATTTAGCCTCTGTCAACCCCGCTGCTGAGTCCGCAGTGAGGAAAGCTCGGAGCTGGGCCAGGTCTCAGGTCTATCCTGGGCTTGTTTAGCACCTGTGGGCATGTTGGGCTCTCTCTCTCTCTCTCTGACATTCTCAGTGCACCCTGGAGGACAAAAACCCTCACAGGATGTTCTTTACCATCATTGTATCCCTAGGCGTTTGACAGAAGACTATCGTAAGCTTCATTTTCCTCATCTGTGAAATGGACACAGTCATAGTACCTACCACCTAGGAAGGTGGTAAAGATTCAGTGAGGTAACTATTTAGCTCAGTGTTTGGCCATTTGAAAATTATTGATTATCAGTGGATCCAGACAAATCAGATAACCCTGAGGAGGAACGCGGTGTGAGAGCAAATTCGAGAAACAGTCAAGCTGGGAATCTTTGGGCCTCTCGTTTCTTCCTTGGTTTTTAACCTTACGGTAAAATCCTCCCATGACTCACGGGGTAGCAGGTTCTGCCTCACCGTCAGAGACAAGAGGGCTGGGGACTTAGATACACTTCCAGTCTTTAGCATCTGACAAACCTGTGGTTGAAGAGAGCTCTGCCCTTTCTAGCTGTGGGACCCCAAAATCTTTGAACCCCAGTTTCCTTGTTGGTAAAATAAGGACCACACTTCCTACCATATGAGGGAGTTGGGATGATTAAATGCCTCCAATGCTTGATAAACACTTGACAATCCTTGTTTTGACTTCTGGTACCAGCATGCTCCTTGGTCCCGACCAAGATGTCCCCGGGCCCTGGCTTTTCATGACCTTCCAACAAATGGAGTGAATTATGTGATCTTGCTCTAGTCACACAGATCTAGTCACTGGAGATCACTGGATCTCCAGTCCAACGTATTTGGCTCCCCAGCTTTTCTTTCTTATCCGGTCCATCCTTTACTTGTGGCTACCCCTGGTTAAGTGTGACATGTTACGTATTTATAAGTTAAAGAGTCTAGGCCCATTTCATTAAGATTCTTCCTTGAAATTTTCTTGGACAAATTCACCATTCTTTGATTCCTTGGGCACGCTCATCACTCGTGTCAGGGATGACACATGTATATTACGCATACTGCCTAGACATCCCCAGATATCACTAATGGATCCCACCATGTTTTCCGTGAGCTGGGCCAGAGTCTCAGTCACTTGGCAGACGTCAGGCCATCTCTCTACACATTTTAGTGTTCCCTCTTTTGGACTCATGAGCATGTTAGTATGATCCTAGTTTGTAGTCATCTGTGCTTCTCCTGTCTACTCCACTAGACTGAATATACATATGTTACTTTTGAGGGTTCTCCTACTGGCCATTAGTCTAACTCCATCTAAAAGGATAAACACATGGCCGGTAGCCCTTGCCTTTCAGCTATAACTAGGGGCTGTCACTGTAGGTTATGCAATAAAACAAAACAGTTTTAGTATGCTTTTCCTTTTTCTAGTTAATCATAATAATTTCCTGTGACATTTAATAAGAATTCCTTAAAATGAGATATTTAGTGACAGCGCATATAGTCTGTCAAATCGATACACTTCTGTTTATTTAACAGGTTCCCTGGTGTTGGACCTGATGCTCAGCAGCTATTGGTATCTGGCTATGATAAATCACCCTGTGATGTGTCTCTTTGTATCTACGTGTGTGTTTACATCTCCAGTTAGCTTCCTAGGGTGGGATTTCTAGAAATCGGAATCATTGTGTCCAACGGAAGAACAACTTTAAAGTTCTTGTCGGGGCGCCTGGGTGGCTCAGTCGGTTAAGCATCCAACTTCAGCTCAGGTCACGATCTCGCGGTCCGTGAGTTCGAGCCCCACGTCGGGCTCCGTGCTGACAGCTCAGAGCCTGGAGCCTGCTTCCGATTCTGTGTCTCCCTCTCTCTCTGCCCCTCCCCCGTTCATGCTCTGTCTCTCTCTGTCTCAAAAATAAATAAACGTTAAAAATAAAATAAAATAAAGTTCTTGATACTATTGCTGTGTTGTTTCCTGGTAATTATTTTTTATTTGCATCCCCCTCAGTACTATAAAATAATAATATTAATTGTCACCATTCCTTGTGGATTTGTTTCTGCGCCAGGCACAGTTCTAAGAACTTGACATACATTAGCTCATGTCATCCTCCCCAGACCCTTCTTTTATTGCTGAGGAAACCAAAGCACACGGTGGGTAACTAAATTGACCAAAACCATGCCACAGACACTAGGCGAATCCTGGATCTGAATCCATTCACCTACCCTGCTCCCCTAAAATACTTTGCTGTGGCTTCAATAACTTGGAATACAATTGGAATTTTTGAGTTAAGCAAGGTTCAAAGAAAATCTATTTCTGCTGGCATGACCTAAGTGCAGTCTTACCCAGAAGCAGAAGGCCCAGCTGAGGTTGTTCAGTCCTCTTAGCAAGGCGGAGTCTTACCAAAAACTCAGGGTATTTGGTGCGGGTAACTGAAATATTTCTTACAACTTTACATATGGGAGGGGATAAAGCATCGTTATTAAAAACAACAGAAGTATTTCTCCAAAACAAGTTTCTCTCTTTCTCAAGAAAACCTATCTGTGGTCTGAGGTGGCTGCTGTTGGCCTGAGACAGAATCCATATGCCCAGGTTTTAGACTTCAGGAGCGCAGGTAAGCAAGAGTTGGTGTTTTCTAAACTCTGAACTGGGAAGCAGACCTAAGAACTGCTCCTAATAAAGGAGGAGTTAATTCAAAGCAGCCCCAAATGTGCCAGCTGGACCACAATACTACTTTAAGGTTAACAATGCAAACAATGATTCTAGCTCTTTCTCCTTAAATTCAAACTAATGTTAATGCTAGCTTAAACATGATCAGCAAGTGTCCATTCTAGAACTTATTTCTCCCTCTTCCGGAAGTCCAAAGTTTAAAATCCCAAGTCATAAGGGTTCCTGACCAGTAAAGGGATATTTTTTTTCTTCTCCTTGTCTCAGGCAAATGGTTGGCTTCCTTTAATCTTTTTTTCTTGTGATTTCTCAAAATAGGTATGACTGGGGGTGGGGTGGGGGGGCAGTTTCCAGATTTAGCAAGTAAAAATACAGGATACCCAGTTAAATTTCAGATGAACAATGAATAATTTTTTAGTGTAAGTATGTCCCATGCAATATTTAGGGTACGCTGATACTAAAAATTACTAGTTGTTTATCTGAAACTCACATTTAACTGGGATTTTATATTTTACTAGACTTACACTGGGGGAGATAGGTGAGGAAGGCTAGGAAAGTCCAGGGCAGAAAGAGGAGGAAAGGACTTAAAAAAAAAATTTTTTTTGTTCCTTTCGGGTTGGAAAAAGAAACATGAGCAGTGTCTGCTATTGCTGTTCATTGCTGTGATCCCTCAGGGTTCTGGAATTGTCTGCTTCCTGAAGAGCCTGCTGCTCACTGGCTCAAGCTGTCCCAATGCCCAAGGGGATGTCCCAGGTTTGCAGCTGTGCTCTTAGCATCTTCCCTGGAAATCACAGAACTTCAGGTAAACATTGACATTTGTATTGTCTCAGTTTTCAAGTATCGTTTTGATTTGGAGGGTCCCTTTTGCAGAGAAAGGCTCCCAAAGCTGGCATTTCCCAGTAGCAACAGAAAGGCTTTTAAGTAATTTATGAAAAGACAGTGAAAATTGCAGCCACTTCAGCTGGGGTGTATATGGCAGTGGGGTTGGGGCTGTGTGGTGGGGGTGTGGGGAGTGAATGAAAGACAAGGTGGAAGAAGGGATAATTAAAAGCCATGTGAAAATGGTCACAACCTTCCACGTTCTGTCTACCTCACTCCCCTGCCCCACCTCTGCCTGTCTCTGTCTTCACCTGCCCTCTCTGGAGATGGGCCCATTCTGAGTTTCTGAGACTCACAAAGGTGCAATTCTGACATTGGACCTTGACCAAAAAAAAGTTTAAGCACCTCAGGGGACCCCGTGTAGACATCTCCTGGGACCTCTCCACAGCTCCTATGCTGAGGGCCTGCCTTTCTTCAGTCTTCTCTGGGGGTAACGCACAGAGGAGAGAGATGCCACGGTGCTTAGCTCAGTGGCCTGGCACTCGGGTTTTGCATCAAAGAATTGAGATGAAGAAGATTTAGAAATGACCTGGGTTCTAACTCTCCCTCTATGTAGAAAATATTGGCTTTTCCTTATGGCAGCAGAATTCAAACACAGACCTCAAAAGTGATTAAGATACAAAATAGTTCCATAAAGACAATGCTGTTTATTTTTATCGAGGGGGTTAAATGATTTGCCCCTATTTTTTTGGCAGGTTAGTGGTTGAGGGAGGAAAGCAATCAAGCCCTGTTTGGTCATAAGAGGGAGGGCTTTCCTCTCTCTTTTTAAAAACTTTTATTTTCAAGTTATTTATTTAATTGCAATTAAAATGCATTCGTAGCTGCAAAAAAATAAATGTGCTATTCATAGGAAAAAATTTAAATGCAAAGGAATTAGAAAGGTGGAAAAGAACTAGTACAAACCCATGCCCTACAGATAACCGCTATTAACATTTTTCTCTTTCCAGTCTTGTCTTTGTGTGCATATATTTACATAATTGGGATCATACTAATTATATAGCTTTATATATTTTATTAACACCTTCTGGGCATTTCTCCATGCCATCAGATGTTTTTCCACGGTAGTGACTGAACAATACCCTGCTGTTTGGGTATGTCAAGGCTCACTGGATCATGCCCCCATCGATAAACTCTTACGTTGCTCCCGGGTTTTCTCTCTAACAAATAAAGCTTGCTTTCTTCTTCTTTTATATCAGTCTGTGCTTTTCTGATTATTACTAAGGAGGCATCCCTAGACATATGATGGCGGCCACACCAGATTCTTTCATAAAGCGGCATTCCTCCCTCTGGCCTTTTTGTTCTCCGAAAACTCTGTGGATTGGCCCTCTTTTCCGCGTGCTTAGTAGACTAGAAAACACGGCTTCTCGTGGATTTCTGGATTTTCTTTATTTTCAAGAGGACATGCTGTTTCAAGCATGCTTGGGTTTCCTGTATCTTGGGATCCTGGTAATCGAGCCCGATTACCATGACTCCCAACATCTCCCTGGCGCATAAGTTCTTGAGTTCAACCCAGGCAACAGGAACAAATGTTTTTTTGCCCCCATGGCCTCCCACCCTTGGCAGCCTCCCCCCTTCCCCGTCCTGATGCATCAAACTGGACGGTGAGAATGGGGACTCTATTAGCTCAGAGGTCATGGGTGGTGAATCTAAGGGCTGACGGTGGGAACTCCAATGGCAGCAGAGGCAGTGGGAGGTGAGGGCGGATGAGGAGAATTCTGTGGAAGTGAGTGCCCTGCTCAGCCCTTGTCTTCTGCTCCCCTTTCTCCTCTGGACCACAAGGAATGAATGGCCTGCTCCTCTTCATGCTGCCCCTACCTGTTGATTCAGACGGATCCTCACTCCACTCTGAGATGAGGAGAAACGGAAGCCAGCCTTACGCTTTACTCTCCCCTCCCTGAGGAGACAGACTGTACTCATTGTTGAGGTGGTATAAGGGTTTGTACCTCTAACAAAGACATGAAACAGACAAGCCATAAGAAGCCTTCGTCCTCAACCCCACTGACTCGTCTTTTCCGCTTAGACCCCCTCAGGAAGGAGAAAAGCTACCTGAGGAATAATAGTGGGGTTTTGGAGACGTGAAGGCTTGAGGTTGCATGCAGTGCTGTTTAGGGGGCCTTTCCTCACAGAAGCGGAAAACCCAGACTTGATTGTCTCCCGGGCCTTTGCTCACCGGAGCGGATGGGAGTGAAGGGGTGAGGAGGGAGAGAAGCTGAGGCAGGGGTATGTTCATGGGCTGGTGTTAGGGATGACCCTTCTAGCGCTTTCCCTCTTTCCCTTCCCCTTTGCTGCTAGTCCTGCCCCTTAGTGGGTGTAGGCTGAAGGGGCAGAGCTCCCAGACAAGGCACAGTGTGCCCCAGGGAGAGGGCCACAGAAGGACAGGAGAAGCGATGGAAATTTCAGACGCTAGCAATCTGGGAGGAGAGAGAGAGTTCCTTCTAGAACTCAGCGGGGGAGACAGAGGAACTTGATGATCATTGTAGTTATTGCATAAGGGATAGGTGGAAGATTGGCCTGGCTGCCTCGGTGACTAGAAATATCGATCACTGCCTGGACATGCATTGCTCACAGACTTGGGTGAGAACTAGAAGGGGAGGACGACGATGAAAATAAGGACGAAGAAGGCTGCCTCTCCTTGAGTTTTCTGAGCGCCAGGCAGCCAGCCAGCTGGATCCACGAGAGGCTTCCCCTGCCAGCCTCTTCGCCGCTCTGGGTGGTGGACATTGTTGTTGTTACTTTCCAGATGAGACAGTTGAGGCTCAGGGATCCAAACGAGCTTGCCTAAGGCCATGGGCTAGTCTGTGCAAGGACAGACCCCACCTCCCCCAGACTGTCTCGAAGACGCACGCAGTGTCCTGCTACCTCATTCAACAGCCCCTCACGATGCACCAACGGTAAGCCGGCTTCAGCAGGGGCGTACAAAAACGAGAATGACACCACCGTTACTTTTCATAAGCTTATAGTCCAGAGACGCTTCCAGAAGTCCTCACGTCTATTTCTTCGTTGCATGAAGCCCATACCATTTGGCACCAAAGCTCCTTCTGAGGATTGGAGAGACTTGTCATTTGTTTTTCCCAGCTGGGTCACTGTCTTCTCGAAGGAGGCACTGAGTCCCATCACCAGGCCAGTGGTCTTATCTCCTTCCCTGAGGGCAGGACGAAAACACAGGCAAGAACCCAGGGACCTGCCATGTGCCTTTCAGTGCAAGTCTCCGTCTGGTTCTCTGCGAATGTAGAGCTTTGAATGTAATGTAAATTTCGATCAAAACTCGGTGAGTTTTGCCCTCCTGCTTCCTGTTAGTACCAAGGGCAGGAGCGACATCAGGCTTGGCCTACGATTTCTGTTCTTTGGATATCAACCCAAAGAATTTCACAGCCTCACTGCACTGCCTAACTCTCTCCCGGACTCAGCCCATCTTTCTCCACCTGTTTTCCCTTCTCAAGCTTCTGCACCTGGATCATCTTGCAGACGGAGGGAGGTCGACACAGTTTACTATTTCTCTGTCTCAGCTGTTCTGCTGGTCACCTCCTGGCAGCCCTCACGGGGGGGAGGATCGTGGCTGTCTCGCTCGCTTTCCGCGGCATTTCCAACTGCCTTTGAGGTTTTACCATTGACACTTTTGGATAGCACCGTCATTTTGTTGTCCCACTCTGGATGCCGTCATCTGTATTCTGATTTCATCTCACCTCGAGACCAGGTTGTCCAAGCCTTATTTTTTTATTTATTTTTTCCTATTTTGACTTGAGACAGCTTTTCGTTTACTCTTCACATCAGTGGGTATCTGGGACGCTGCGGCTTTAACTTTGAAACATGGTCACATGCAGCCGGGGTGCTTTTACCGTGGGTCTCATAGGCTAGTGGAGTGGGGGCTGGGATCTGGAAGAAGAGCCCCAGGACAAAGACGGCCTTGTCATTGGTTATGAGCAAGTGCAAGTCTCTGCTTCGGAGCTGGGGAAGACAGGTTTGAGAAGACTTAGGGAAGGAGATTCCTCCCGTCAGTGTGGACTCTATCCCAGATGCCAGGGAAAGTCTCTGGGAATTCCCTAGGATCTGTGCTCAGCTTGAGAGGCTTCCAAGAGACATTATCTCAGTACATTCCATTTTAATAAAGAACATGGAAGAAGACAGCATCTGGGAAGCATGTGCAGCCTACAGAACTGATATAGGTAAAAAGAATTCTTTTTGCCTGTGGTAAATCCGCAACTGCTTGGTCAACATGGATTTCTTACCACTAAATCTTCGGGGAAGAGCCTCAAAGGGAAGAGCCTCAAAGGGAGAGGTAAGGATCCCGCTTCTATGCTGGTTCACAGCAGCAGGGCCAGTATGCTATTGGAGGGGTCCACCTCATAGAGGAATTCTTACCCGTGCTCTGATCTCCCACTGGGTGTGGTGGTCCGGGGGCGTCATCCCGGTTGGTCCAAGGACGAATGTCCTCCGGGCATCGGAAACGGCCATGCTGCGTCCGAGGCCCCCACACATCTTGTACTCTACAGTTTTTGTCACATGAGGACACGATCACCTTCAAAGATCTCCTTAGAACTTTGGGACACACTTCAAGCCCTAAAAACAAGAACTTTATTACTAAACCTGTCACCTATCTGCGTCTCTATTTGGACAAGATATATTATTGTTCCCCTCCCCCAGCCCAGCTCCTTCCCAAAAGAAAGGTGATAACCATCTGCTTTGTTTGATGAAGCACATCATGTGTTATTCTAGCTGCAGAGAAAGTCCCTTTCTTACTGGGAAGCCCGCGTGGTGGTTTGAAGGGTCAGAGACTTAAATTTTTGTCTTTTTTTTTTTTTTTTTTTAACCAAGAAGATGTATATCCTGGCTGAGTCTCTGACTTCATCTGAGTTTTTTATTTGTCCTCACTACAAATCATTGGGATGGACCCAATGATTCCTTTACAAGGTCTGTTTTCCATCCTGAATGCCAAAGTTGCTTCTCTGAATAGTATCTGCAAAGATATTCCCTGGCTTACTTAGAGTTCCTTTCCCCTTGGAGATACTGAATATGCTTCCAACGGTGGTAAGACTTTAGTGTATGCACAGTCCCTTCTTTATGATGCTTCATCCAGGTGACAACCAGCTAATACCAGACGGCGGACTTCTTAAACCATGTAATCTATGTCTAGGATTTTGCTTTTTTTAAAATTTTTTTTAATGTTTATTTATTTCTGAGACAGAGAGAGACAGAGCACAAGTGGGGGAGGGGCAGAGAGAGAGGGAGACACAGAATCTGAAACAGGCTCCATGCTCTGAGCTGTCAGCACAGAGCCCCATGCGGGGCTTGAACTCACGGATCGCAAGATCATGACCTGAGCCGAAGTCGGACGCTTAACTGACTGAGCCACCCAGGCGCCCTGTAGGGTTTTGTTTTTTAAATGAACTCCAACATCATAATAACTAATGTTACTGAGTATGTACTATATTCTAGTTATGCTTCTAAGCCTTCAGATGTAAAATCACTTTTGATTTAATCCTTACAAATAGCCTAGGAGGTACATTCTATTATTTATGCCCGTTTTACAGGTGAGCAAACCAACACACAAAGCTGATTAAACACCTTGCCCAAGGTCATGTAACAACACGGTAGAACCGGATTCCACTGGGGCTAACACTTGAGTCTGTGCTCTTGCCCGCCAGCTAAATCTGGATTCACGCAAATGTTGTTTGATTTTGTTTTGTTTTCCCCACAGCCTCGATTATTTTAGGATCTGTTTTCAAGCACAATACGTTTCTCAAGTGCTAGAGGCTAGCACTTACACGTCTTCAGGATAGAATTTGACTCTAGGGATATGCAAATCTGTGTAACACCAAACTATACATGCCAGAGCCTAGAATGAATAAATTGGACATTTGAGATTTCCGGAGAGAACCAGAGATAGAGATTATGGCCACTACCGTGGGTATTGATTTGAAAGCCTGACTCAGGTTGCAGAAGGCCCTGGTCTTTTCCCAGAGCCCCTGCCCTTAGCCTCCTGCTTCGGGCCTTAAAAAGACACTGAGCCTCGCTTGTCTTCCTGAATGAGAAATATTGCCTGTGGTTACTCTGAGGGAGACCAACTGGTACATGTCCTATGGCAATGACAGGACGCGGCTCCAGCTGGAGTCTCTCTTCCCACTGCTGTACTCAGCTCGTCCTGGTTTCGCCAAAGACAAAAACCTCCCTCCCAAAGCCTTGTCCTCGAGCTGGGGGACGACACCTCATGTTAAACACCGCCCATGGCACCTAGCATTTTGCCTGGCACATGATAAGGGCTCCTAAATATTTGTTACTGCCTGCCAAAAGAGATCAATTCAGCCGTGATTTTTCACTTCCCCAAAAGATTCGCTGCAGGGTTCCTTTAAATGGCCAGCTCCCCTAGTGCATTTAAAATGTGACTTGATTTATAGGAATTCAACATACAAGGCCCTGTGAGGCCACATCAATCGTGTAAACTGAGATGCATGTGCTGCTGGGTTCCCACTGACCAAGCGTGTTGGCAGCTCCCTCCACCAGCCTGGAATGCACACAAACCCCGGGGCTGTGCTCCCTCCTTTTATCACAAAGGAGCTCATTTTGTGAATGAACAGCCGCCGCCAGCAGCACGTTGGTATTCCCAGTGACCTTTGCCCGGGGATTGGATTCCCGCCCAGCAGGGAGACCGGGGCCCTAGGAAAAGGTGAGTTCCTTGATTGCCACAGCCTGCTGGGCTGAGGTCTGCGGAGGAAGGGGCTCAGGGAGCCTTTCCCTTTCCGTGAATCACCTCCGAGAAGCTTCCCCTCCCGCCCGCGTCGCTCCGTCTTCTTTGTACGGGCTTGTTGGATTCCGTTCAGCAGGGAAGGCTCACTGCTTCTGCTGCTCGGCTCCTGCAGTTCTTTCTTCTGCTTCTTCTTTTGTTTTTTTAAGCTGTGAATAATAACCAGTCTAGCTTTGCCTTGCCTTTCCCAACCGTGATTCTGGGATCCTTGCGAGCTTCCGCCCCTTCCCCTCCTCCCCGCCCACCCCCTCCCCTCCTCCTCCTCCTCCTTCTCCTCCTCCTCCTCACCACGGCTTTTTCAGTTTGATGTTTTTAGGTATCAAAGGAAGGTCTCCAGGAACCCTGCAACTAAAGACTTTAATGAGGACCATGCCCGAGAAATCCCGGCTGCCAAAGACATGATGATGATTTATGTCGCTCACTCACTCCCTAACAGCAAGAGGACTATTTGTAAAAATAAAAAAGCTGCTCATATGGAATTAAACAAGAGCATAGCTGCTTCCTTCCAGACCCTGGGAGCTTAACAAAGAGCATCCACACTGCGCGGCCAGCAGCACATGGCCCCGGGCCGGCCGTCTTCCTGTCACACAGCGCTCAGACAGCCGCGCACGCTCCCTGTCGGCGGACCCCAACAGGCACATGCCCAGGGAAGCACAAACTCGGGTCGGACACAAAAGGGTCTACACTGACCTCAGGCCTCAGCTGAGCCACCGAAGGGCTCTGAGCATCAAGAGGTGGGCAGAGGCACAGGCCGCTGCCGTGGTCGCCCCCAGGGCCTGGCCACAAGATGGTTAGCGCCCCTCTTTGTTCTTGGTGTCGGACCGCTGAGCGACCCATGGGTGCCACCTGGGTTCTGGCCAGCTCGCCAAAGGGGGAAGAGATACATTCTAATGCCTCCCTTTCCTCATGTTAGCTGAGGCCACCTCAGAGTCTTGATAGCAGTAAGGAGAGAAGCGTAGGACACGTGGAACGCAAAGCTGACACCTGCTGATGATTATTATCGATCTATATTGCGGCTGCCACCAATGGGGCCGCTCAGACCTCCTGCTGCAGTGACAGTACTTGACCGAGGGACTGGTCTATGTTCTTGCAGGTCACGATCGGTCAGGTGCGCCACAAAAAGGACCTCAGGGGAGACACAAGAAAACAGTGTGTTATACTCACGGGACCTAGACAGGAGGTTACCGTAGGGCATGCAAGGCCACGGTGGGGGGTGGGGGGTGGGGGAAGACCCCGGTTCTGGTCAAGTGACAGAAGACAGGAAAGCCTACACCATGACCTTCGCTGGGGTTTCTGCAAGCAAGGCAGGGCAGAGGAAACAGTTTAGGATTTTGACGAGTAAGAATAATTTCGGTGGATTCTGGGCCGTAGTGTGGGCTCTAATTGCCTCCGACCTGGTCCTGGCATAATTAAGGCAGGGGATTATTGCCTCCTGGGCCGTTCAGGCCAGAGAAAGAGCTTCGTGCTCTGGATTGGTTAGCTTGCACATCGGAGGCATGCTCCTGGCTGAGGTCTTTGTTATCCCAGAACTGGCCAGCCCCTGCAGGAGCAGTCCCTCTCCAGCCAGAAAAGGTTTTTTTAAAATGTCAAAACGTTATAAAATACGCAAAATAAAAAAAAAAAACTATGTACAGAGATTGGATTTTTGGCTACCAGAGGCAGGAGTTGGAGGGCAGAGGAATTGGAAGAAGGTGGTCCTAAAATAAATAAGTAATGAAGTAAGTAAATAAGTAAATAGCGTGTGTGCACAATACATGGCCCCAGCCGCTGTGCTCTAAATCCAAGTTTGCACCGTGCTCGCCCCAAGGCCACACTTCCTGCTGGCCGCTCTAAGTCGTTGATGCAGAAGAGGCAGGGATGCCCACGTGTGCTCATTCTCGAGAAGACCTGGGACTTCTCTGTTGGCAACTTCCGCTCAAGGACACCCCCAGGAGTTTAGCGTGGATCCGTTTCTGGGAACTGAACTGGTGCCCGAGACTCTCTTACCCCATCTCCTCGACGGGGGTCAGAACCACACTGGGTCTGAAGGCTCTCTCCCTGCCTTGTCTGCTTACCACCCCCTACCCCACAGCCCATTTTCTCCTACAGACAATTCCCCTCAAATAACAGCAGTCATTCGCTATGTGTCTAAATCCCTGTTTTGGTGTCTGCTTTGGGGGACCTGACCTGACACATATACTATAAGTGGGCTATTATTCTATGTTGTATAGTATCAGCAACTTTTCTGATGTACAGACGCGTGCTGGCTCTTTTACTTAGTCACTCAACCTTGAATAAAAACATTGACTAGGTATGCCGTGAGTGATGCTGAGGAGACAGAGATGTTATAGATTGAATGTTTGTTTATGCCCCATTCGCCCTCCCAAGTTTCTATGTTGAAATCTAACCCCTGATGTGATGGTGTTAGGGAAAAATCTGTTATTAGATGACCGACAGGACTGATGAGGGAATTCCAGTCCTTGCCAGAAGGCTCCCCTTCCGGGATTTCCTTCCTACCCCCCTGCCGCAGGTGCCAAATTACTATTAATGAGGGAGGCGGAACTAACAGACTATAAATTGTCCCCTCTGTTGCCGCTCTGGGCTCAGATCTCTGGAGAAAGATCTCCTCTGGGCCCACCGGTGTAAAATAAACCTCCTTCCTTCCAAGATCTCTCTTCCTTCCAAGATCTCTGAGTGCCGCTTGGTTCTTCTGCCAGGTGATCCAGATGCGTTTTCCATAACAATGGTATGTGGAGGGTGGAGCCCTCATGACAGGAATTAATTCGCTTATAAAAGAGACCTTAGAAAGCTGCCTTGCTCCTTCTGCCATGTGAGGACACTGTCACAAGATGGCTGCCTGTGAACCAGGAAGTGGGTCCTTACCAGACACTGAATCTGCTGACATCGTGATCTTGGACTTCTCAACCTCTAGAACTGCAAGAAATAAATTTCTGTCGTTTATAAGCCAGCCGGTGTGTGGACTTTTGTTATAGCAGCCTGAATGGACTAGATACTCTCATTGATGGGCTGGCGAGTTGGGGTGCATTGATAGATATGTACACAAACAATCAGAATAATATGGTTAATATTCAAATTAAGGATGTGAGTGGTCACAGGAGGAAGTGTTTCACTCTACCAGGGTTGGGGGGGTGGGGGGGCTGGAGATGGACAAGAAAGACTTCATGAAAGAAGGATACTGGAATTCTGGCAGAAGATATCCCACCCTCTCACGTCCTATCTTCAGTATGACCCAAGTGATAAATAAAAAGGAAGAACAGGAGCCCGTAAGAGATTTAACATCATATAATTTGATGGGTTTCCCCCTGCCTTCACTGCCTTTTACAACAGCTGTAAAGTAGCAGTAATTATCCGCCACAGATTTGAGACATATTCCGCGTCGCCAAATTGAAAGAAGCACAAATGTCATGAACTCGTCCCTGTTGGAAGACAACTGTTGTTAGTTCGAGAGGCCACCGTGGTGCAGCAGCAAGGATGCGAGATGCGTACTATGGAGGCGTTCCTGGTACTCGACTGGGCTCAGCCTGACCCTAGATCCAGCTTTTATAATCAAGTGGGATCTACTCTAGGCTGAATTGTGTCTCCTCCCAAAATTCATAGGTTGAATTCCTAACCCTCAAGTACCTCAGAATGCGACTGTATTTGGTCTTAATGGGGGTAATCAAGTTAGAGTGAAATCATTAAGGTAGGCCCTCATCCAGTATGACTGGTCCCCTTACAAGAAGAGGAAATTCGGAGATAGAGATGCACAGAGAGAGAAGATCATGTGAACAGACACCGAGGGAAGATGTTCAGCTACAAGCCAGAGAGAGAGAGGCCTGGAGCGGATCCTTCCCTCATGGCCCTCAGAAGGAACTAACCTTGGCAACACCCTGGTCTTGGATGTCCGGCCTCCCAAATTATGAGACAATAAAATCTTTGTTGCTTAAGCCTCCCAGTCTGTGGTACTTTGTATTGTAGCCCAAGCAGACTACTATAAGAATCCTTTTTCTCCCCTTCCTTGGAGATAGGATCTGGCCCCATTCTGCTCTCAACCTTAACGGTGTGGTGAGTGGGTAAAGATGGTCTTTTTCTTTCCCAGAGAGCTGGGGATTAACCTTTGACCATGGGAGAGAGAGGAGGGAAAGTGAGGCCTGAGGAAAAGCAGAAAGCCAGGCTTACCATAATGAGCACTTGGTCATGCAGAATGAGGAAGAATTGACCGAAGAACACAGCTCTCAGAAGCTTCAAACGCAGAAAATGGGAAAGACACACTCTTGGCCTTTGGATTTGAAGGCACCGATGCTATTGGGAAGCAAGATAAATTATTTCGCCGGACTAAAAATAGAGCAGGCCCGTCCGATCAGAGTCAGGGTAGATCGATCGCACTGCAGTCCAAAAGGAAGAAAAATGAGGCGAGAAGAAGGACATGCCTGGGGACTAGAACCTAAATAGCAACTCATATGAAGCCTTGCTTTGGCCCCTGAGAGACATGAAATGAGAATTCCTGAGAAAAGGCCGAGTGATACCTCAAACTCACAGCTGACATTGCTGGAAAGGAAGGCTTCATTGGCCCTGGGTCAGAACCAAGAAACGTGAGCAGTTTTAACTTGGAGGGTGTGATGTGACGATCCAGTCACTTTCCTGGGGACAAATGAAGTCAGTCTGTGACAGATACTACATTATAGCAAATTGTGTCCTTTGGGGAGCTCACCAATACCCTAGGCAGGGGCTGCAATATCTTAATGCCCAAATCATCTCCCTAACGTAAAACATTTCATGAAATTGCGTTATTTACCCTGGTGTTTTTTGACATACTGAGGGGCAGTTTCCTGCTAAAGCACTTTTTTTTTTTCATTTTTATGTAAACAACAGAAATGTGTGGGGTTTCTAAGGATAAATCTCCCCACCCAAACATACACCCTTCATGGATGTACCTCTTTTTAATGTCTCCGAGGTGAGACCACATTGCCCAGTGTACCTAACATGACTTTAGGCCTCTCTCTTTCAACTTGACTTGTGGAGCTCCACCCACCCTCTCCCCCCCCACCCAGCTCACCCCCGTCATATGCCCAGAACTTTACAGGGGTAGAACAAGTAGCAAACAATGAAAGATAAGAGAGAACTAGGGTTTAAATTATACAATAAGTATTTCCACCCTCTGCCACAACAAGTCGCCTTGCCCCACGCTTAGGGAAACAACTCAGAGCCGATCCACATGAGTTGCACCTCAGAGGAGGGCAAAGGGCACCCTGGGGTCTATAGGAGGGGCAACGGGAGAAGCTATAGCTAAGAAGAGAGGACCCTGGGGGACAGTTGCAGCCACATAAGGGATAGTCACCACTCAAGGGAATTCACTGATTTATTGGGCACCTAATCCACACGAAGAGGATGAGGCTCTGGGAAGAAGAGCCAAAGCATCAGCCTTTAAATGTTACTTGTCATCTGAGTATTTGAAGGACTACCCTGCCCATGAGTACTAGCCAGGGGCAACCCCATTCTTTTTCTTCTCTCTCTTCTCCTAACCATGTCTTTCCCTCTCATCCTTAGGAATACCATTAGATAGCAAAAACCCTAATTTGTATTTCCATTCCTCTTTCTAGAGCACAGAAATGGACATCTCCATTTGGGTATCTCACTGGCATTTTAGAATCATCATCTTCCTACAGCCATCTCTTCTCCCCTCTTCCCCATGAACAGACAAAACCCCAAAGCAGCTCCTTGACTCAGCATTATTCTTCACTTGTGGGGGTCAAAGATTCCCTCTCCTTTGACTCCTCTCTCTTCCTCCTAGTCCAGCCAACTACCATGTTGTTTTCGACTACCTGTACCAAGTGTGTGGAAGATGCCCTTTCTCCCCCTGTCCAGTCACGGCCGGCACTGCCCCTTCCACCCCTCAGATGCTTCACTGCAGCCGCCCCTAATTGGCCTTCTTGCCCTCCTTCAGACTGTTCCTCTATTCTTTAAACTTTCCTCCATTATCCCCACTGGCAAAATTTTCTTTGAAAGGGCAGCCCAAATGCCACCGTTTCCTCCATGAATCATCCAAAATATGCCCAGTGAGACATGGGCTCTTCCTCTTCTGACATCACACAACCAAAATTTATCTTAGCTTGTGTACATGAAGAAGATACATCCCAGATATTTATATTATGTCCTCTGTGCTCCATAGAAATCTGTCCAATGTGATCAACTTCCCTATCCACTTGGATAACATATCCACACCTCAAGTTAACATGGCCAAAGAGAATTCTTGCTTTTTCCACTTAAAACCTGTTAATCCACCTGCCTTCCCCATTTTGTAAATGGTTGCATGATTCTCTTTATGTGTCAAACTAACCATGGATTTATCATGGATTCCTCACCTTCATTCTTATCCAATCCAGCAAATGCTTTTACTTCCAGAATATATCCTGACTTACCAACTTCCCGTTACCCCATTATTATCTTAGCGTAAACTAACGTCTTGTCGGGATTATTGCAATAGACTCTTACAGAATCTCCTTGGTAAAGTGTTTCATAGAAAATGTAAATGAGATCATGTCATTGACCTGCTGAATACCCTCCAAAGGCTTTTCATCATGCTTTGAATAAAATTCAAATTCTTTACTCCGTCCTCCAAAGCTCTATGTATGGTCTAGCCCCTAAGTGGATCTCTGACTTCATATTCTACTATGTCCTCTTTGCTTTCCTTGCTCTTGTTATCCTTTCCTTGAATATATCAAATATGCTTCTGCCTCAGGATCTTTCCTCTTCTTCCTCTTATCTGAGACACTCTTTCCCAGATCCAGCCCCTTCTCTTCATCCATCTCTCAAGTCACACGTCAGCTTCTCAGAGAGGCCTTCCCTGACTGTCTACTAGAAAAAAAGACCCTTTCTCGCCTCACTTCATCTCACTTGGCTTTATATTCTTCACAACAATGAATGCTGAATGAAGTCCCCAACTTATTTGCTCCTTTGTTTTTTGTCTCCTTTCCTCTTGAGTATGAGCTCCATAAAAGGAGGAAGCCTACCTGTGTAGCTAACAAACTTTCCATCTCATGGCTCTTGAAAAATCATACCACCTGTTGGTTGTTTCAACCTCCAAAATAGTCCATGATGATTCTCTTCTTCTAGTATTCACACTCAAGCACAGTCCATTCCTGCAACAAATAGGAATGACCTATGTAACCAATAGGGATATTTCTGGGGCATCTGGGTGGCTCACTTGGTTAAGCTTCCGCCTCTTGGTTTTGGCTCAGGTCATGATCTCATGGTTTGTGACTTGAAGCCCCGTGTTGGGCTCTGTGCTGACAGCACATAGAGCCTGCTTGGAATTTTATCTCTCCTCTATCTCTGGCTCCTCCCCTGCTCGTGCTCTCTCTCTCTTTCTGTGTGAAAATAAATAAACTTTAAACAATAGGATATTTCAAGAATTGTGAAGCATAAACTTCTGAGACTAGATCATAAAAGATACGACTTCTGCCTTGTTTTCATGGATGACTCATTCTGGGGAAAGCCAGCTGTCATGTAAGCACACTCAGCAACCCTATGAAGACCATGTGGCAAGAAACTGAGACCCCCTGCTGATAGCCAGCACTAAGTTGGCAGCCTTGTGAGTACATCTGGTACATGGATCCTCCAGCCCCAGTCAAGCCTTCAGATGACTGGAGCCCCAAGCAACATCTTGACTGCAGCCTCTCAAGGGACCCCAAGCTAGAACTATCCCCCTAAAATGTGCCTGAATTCCTGACCTATAGGAACTGTGTGAGATAACAAATATATTTTAAAATATTAAAAAAAAATCTTTTTAATGTTTATTTATTTTTGAGAGACAGAGAGAGACAGAGCGTGAGCAAGGGAGGAGCAGAGAGAGAGAGAGAGAGAGAGAGAGAATCTGAAGCAGGCTCCAGGCTCTGAGCTGTCACCACAGAGCCCGACGTGGGGCTCAAACCCACGAACTGTGAGGTCATGACCTGAGCCAAAGTCAGACACTTAACTGACTGAGCCACCCAGGCACCCCAATTTTAAAAAGTTCATATGTAGTTTTAAGCCGCTACATTTTGAGATAATTTGTTATGAGGCACTAAATATTATGCAACAACTGCTGGCTTATTGTTGTTGTCATTATAATGCTTTTTTTCCTTGTCCAAGAACACAATAAATACACCATAAGAAGTGCTTTTCAATGTTCCAATTTCAGGCAGAGAAAAACACAACAACTTATTCAACACAACAGTTCCTAGTTAGGGAATGTTATGTGAACTAATTTGAATTGTATGCTGTGTTTGGATAAACCAAGGCATTTTATTTGCTGTACTTAAGCGAGACAGATGGGTGTCACCTACAGCTCTTTAGGCTGTTGTGAGCATGCCTTATTTCCAGGCACTTTGAAGCGCTTTTGGGTTTAGACATGTTAAAATTGTGCCCCTCAAATGCTTTTTCATGTAAAACTTTATTTATAAGTACAGTTGGAGCATAAGGAAATTATAAGCTCCCCCGAATTAAAAATGGCAACTATGATGATGTACAATGTAGCATCCAAAGAATGAGTCCCTCCCACCACCTACTATAATGTAATCCTTACGTTACATTGCATTTCTTTCCTTTCCAAGTTTATTATCAATACCTCTTTTTGTGGTCCAATTGTGTATTTTTATACCTGTGAAAAATTGTTAGTTATCTCAGAAGTGGAGCACATCATACTTTTTCCCTTTAATTTAATATTAATATGAATACTTTTGCATTCAACAGTTTTCCATTTCATGGAAGGATTTTCAGGAATAAATTAAGGTTTTAAGTGAAGGGAAGAAGGATATACATGGTTTGTAGAAGGCAGTCAATAAATAGTCAAGGGGACAAATCAAAGCTCCTTATTCCCTGAGCTTGGCCTAGAACCCAAATTTCATAAGCCAGTATGTTTTCTATATACCTTATTCTGACCTGACTAAATTGATAATTATTCACCCACAAATTTTATTTATTTTTTTGTTCTTTTTTTTTTTTTTAACGTTTATTTATTTTTGAGACAGAGAGAGACAGAGCATGAACGGGGGAGGGTCAGAGAGAGGGAGACACAGAATCCGAAACG
Source organism: Panthera uncia (assembly GCF_023721935.1). Taxonomy (NCBI): domain Eukaryota; kingdom Metazoa; phylum Chordata; class Mammalia; order Carnivora; family Felidae; genus Panthera; species Panthera uncia. The sequence goes on from NC_064809.1 coordinate 88,322,374, forward strand.
GGCTCCAGGCTCCGAGCTGTCAGCACAGAGCCCGACACGGGGCTTGAACTCACGGACCGTGAGATCGTGACCTGAGCTGAAGTCGGCTGCTCAACCGACTGAGCCACCCAGGCGCCCCTTTATTTTTTTGTTCTTGAGGGCAACCTCCTTAAGGTCAGGCCTCTTTTATTGTGGTTGTAATTAAACCGACCTTGTTGGTTTCTCCATGTACCTGATTGGCAAATTGATCGTAGAACTACCCACCACATTTATTCATTCAGCAAACATTGACTGAGTGCTCCCCACAGTGTCAGGCACTGTGCTAGGTACTGAGTACCTAGAGATGGATGCGATGTGGTCCCTGATATCAAGCTGCTCCAATTTAGTAAGAGAGAAAGAGGAAAAACAAAGAATTAAATATAGGGGGAAGAAAGATGCAAATACTTTAACAGAAGGGTGAAGGGAACATGGCCGGAATGACATGACTATCCCAAGGAAAGGATTAGAGGAAACTTCCACAAGGGATACTTGAGGTAGATCCTGAAGGACAAGTGTTAGTAATCAGTGAATGTTGGTTGACGTTGCCTCCAAGATTCTGTTGGCTTGGGCTATGGAATTGTTCTTGAGGTTGGATTACCTTTTTCCCTGGTGGCGTGTAGGAATTAATGAGAGAAAGGAGTGAATGAAGATTTGAGCGCTGACCCCCAAACTGGGAAACATTCATTCCTCATGCATCTTAGATTAATTCAAAGAAAATGGATAGAGAGGATAATAAATAGTACTTCCTTGTTGCGTTTTTTCCTTTTCCTTTTAAACGTTGCTACAGCAACATTCTGTTGAAGCCCCTCGAAGGTATAGGAGACCGTCAGTTGGTTGTTACAACTGACATGGAAGGGCTGGAAGCATTTTCAGAGGTATCCAAGTGCATAAGGTGCAACTATTAGGTAATGAGTTGGAATTTTAACAGTCCTGAACGCATACATCTTAATGAGCATGGTCCCCCAGGGAGGAGGTCAACTGCTTATTCCAATGATTTTGCCATTACTAAAAATATTCTGGGAATGCATGTCTCTCTGGAAATTGTCTTCAAACCTACAGCATATTCTTTTGAATTGCCTTGATGATGGGTAAATCTTAGTCCTTGGGGTCTGAATTTTTACTTATGTGTAACAGGTAATTTTACAGGCCATACCAAGCTGGGGGAATAGTTTAATGAGAAGACAGTGACATAAGCCCATTACTCCACAGCTCAGCCCTACCAGCTGGTTTGCTAGAATTCTGAACTGCCTCATTCTGCCTCCAGGTGTATGTGTGGGGAGAAGGGAGCAACATTAGTGTGGACAGAGGAGGTGTGGAGATGGGTTGGTTGTGGGTTTTTTGTTGTAGTTGTTGTTTTTACAAATAGGTTTATTTAAATCTATTTTTTATGTACTTTTTCCCCCTCCATAACTGTTCAATTGTCTTGCAATCAATTCCAGTTGATTTCCACTAAATAGTGGAAGGCCCTTTGCTTCCACTGAATCTAGAAGATACTTTCTAGAGATACTCCATGTAGTAGATTGCCTTTAAAGATGGCTGTCATTTCTTTCCTTTCTCTGCCTTCCATCTGCTAAAATATGGGCTAACTTGTAACTGTGTTGATCGATAGAATATAGCAGAAGTGACATTGTACCAATTCTGCACCTAGCACAGATTTGAGAGAACTGGAAGCTTCTACTTCCTGCGTCTTGGGTTACTCACTCTTGGGATGCTTCTCCTAGAAACCTAGACACTAGGCCAAGATAGATGTAAGCCACGTGGAAAGGCCAAAAAGAGAATCCCTTTTTGGTTTCACCACACCAGAGTCAGAGTTGGGGTTCTTATTGCTCAGAGCTCCATTCTTCAATTTTTGTACCAAGTCTCCATCCTAGGTGGTCTCTTTGCTTCTGTTCTTGTCCACTTTCCATCAGTTTATTCTGCAGCCAGCTGTCAGAAGAGTTATTTTATTTTATTTTATTTTATTTTATTTTATTTTATAGAGAGAGAACATGAGCAGGGTGGAGGGGCAGAGAGCCCACACTCAGAGCAGAGCCTGATTTGGGGTTCAATCCCATCACCCTGGGATCATGACCTGAGCCAAAATCAAGAGTTGAACGCTCAACTGACTGAGCCACCCAGGCACCCCATTTTTCTTTAAAATGAAATATCAAATCACATCTCTCTGCTCAGAACCCTCTAGTGGGTCCCCACTTCTCTCAGAATAAAAAGCCCAAGTCTTTGCAATTGTCCATGAGGTGCCTCAGGGTCTGCCCCTGGTTGCCAGCCAATTCTCTGACCTTATCTCTTAACATTCTCATGGAGATGCTTCTCACTTTGGGCACATTGCTCCCCTGACCTTCCTTGAATAAGCCTGTACACACACTGTTCCCTCTGCCTGGCACTGTCTCCCCTTAAGTACGCATGTGATTTACTCCTCCACTATCTCTAGTCTCTGTTCCAATGTCATCTTCTCTGTGACGTTTTTGTTCTCCATCCTTTTTTTTTTTTGTTTTTAGTTTCTTTTTTTGAGAGAGAGTAAGTGTGAGTGCAGGAGGGGCAGAGAGAAAGGGAGAGAGAGACAATCCCAAGCAGGTTCCATGCCCAGTGCCGAGCCTGGTGTGGGGCTCGATCTCACAAATCATGACCTGAGCCAAAACCAAGAGTCCAATGCTTAACTGACAGAGCCACCCAGGCATTCCTTGTTCTCCATCCTTTTAACAAGGGTGACTCTTACCCCTTCTTAGCACTTCGGATCCCCCTCACTTTGCTCTAATTTTCTCCCATAGCATTCAACAACACACACGTAATCTTTTTGTTCACTGTCTCCCCCAACTAGAATGTTAGCTCCAAGAGACAGGTAATTTTTTTGTTGTTGTTCACTATTTATCTCCTGTACCTAGAACAGTGCCTGACACTCACGTATTTGTTCAATGAACAAATCAGTTAGTTACACCTAATGGCAGAGAAGGGGGAATTCAAAGCCAGAGGAGTGGCGTCAGAACCTGAATGGCTAACCTGAGCTATAATTTTGGGGGGAAGTCTCATATTTCATCTTTAAAATTTTATTTTATTTTATTTTATTTTATTATTATTTTTTTTTAACGTTTATTTTTGAGACAGAGAGAGACAGAGCATGAATGGGGGAGGGGCAAAGAGAGAGGGAGACACAGAATCGGAAGCAGGCTCCAGGCTCTGAGCCATCAGCCCAGAGCCCGACGCGGGGCTCGAACTCACGGACAGCAAGATCGTGACCCGAGCTGAAGTCGGACGCTTAACCGACTGAGCCACCCAGGTGCCCCTTCATCTTTAAAATTTTAAACACTGCTGTGCTCTATTCCCTTCTAAAATCTGTGAGATAGGAAAGATAATCCTGGAGTAAAACTGATATTCTAAAAAGATATATGATGTCATTCGTTCATGAAGAAAGCATTTGTTGAGTGCCCGTGAGGTGCAGGGCACCGGGAGATGGAAGGGTATACCCTCTCTTCTGCCTTTACCTCCCCGTGCTACACCCTCTCTTCTGTCGCTTTGTGATCCTTCTAGGACCACCTGCCCCCAAGAAGAATGTGTCCTGTAGACTACAAAACTCAGAGTTTAAGGAGCAATTGTGACATTCTTCTCCAAATGCTGACGACAGTGTTTTTATTAAGTAATAATCATCATTTTTTAGCGTTTCACTACGTGTTCTGATTTTCTGTTGTGGCATACGAAACCACCCCAAAACTTAGTGGTGTGAAATAGCACAATTTGGCAAGTCAGGAATTTGGGCAGTTGGAAATTGGGAAGTTCCACGGCCCTTGTGTCACCTTCACATTTGATGGGGCTTCAGCTGGGTGGCTCAAATGGCTGGAGAATATTCGCCTTGCCTAGGGCCATCTGCTGGGGACTTGGTTTTGAAAGTGGTCTGGTTCCTTGGTTCTTCTCCAAGTTATATCCTTCTGGATCTGAAATGAACATTCTTCACTCACGCGACTGGTGCCTGGACACAGCTGGAAGGGCTAGGGCCTGCTTGGTATCTTTTTTTTTTTTTTTGTCCACACAGATGCTTCTTGTGACTAGCTTGAGCTTCCTCACAGCATGGTGGTGGTCTCAGAGCAGTTGGACTTCTTACATGCCAGCCGTATCTCCCAGAATCAGCCTTCCAAGAGACTAGACAGAAGCCAGAAGTTTTCTTATGACCTACAATTGGGAGTCTCAGAAAATCAATTGAACTGAATTCCATTCATCAAGCAAGTCACTAATACCCATATCCCAAGAGAGAGGAATTAGACTCTACCTCTCAGTAGAAGGGATAGCAAAAAAAAAAAAAAAAAAAAATTGTGGCCATCTTTAATCTACCCCACTATAAGTAGGCTGTGTGATAAGTGCTGTACTTGCAGAATGTTTTTTTAATCCTCTGACAACCCTATGAACAGATGCAATTATTTGTTTCCATTTCACAGATCAAGAAATTAAAGTTTTGAGGAAAATTAACTTCCCCTGAACACAGAGCTTAGTGGTGGAGTGGGTAACAAATTAAAATTCAATTTCCTTAAGTTTGTAAAACAAGCAGATAACATGCTGCCTACTTAGAAATGGCTTCCGGGCACACAGGGCAAAGCGAGTGGAGACAAGGAAGGTTGGGTCCTAGGGGAAGTCCTCACCACGGTGCAAAAGAAGGGCCTCGTGAAGGCACCGACTACACAGTTAAGTCCATTTTTGAGCATGGAGCAGAGAGAAGCCTTGGGGCTCCAGAAAAGAATGTCGGCAGCTATAAAATAAAGCAATTATGCCTCAGGATATATATGAACCACAGCTGGTAACCCCAGACTGGGATATTGATTTCTTCAGGGCAAATGAAAGAGAACGTGGATGCCAAATTGTGTGTGTGTGTGTGTGTGTGTGTGTGTGTGTTAACCTAAGAAAAATAATGGCTCGTCTCCGCACCACCCCTAACAATCCCACATTCATGAAGTGGCTCCAACCGGCGAGGCTGTGTTTGGAATAGAAAGACCCGGGGCCGAGGAAAAGGAAAATGGAATTTCTCTTCGGAGTTTTGAAGTCCCTCCTGAGCTCACGGCTTCGAGCTGCTTGAAAAGCTTGCAGGGAATTTCCACACTTAGCACACTTCCCGTGGCTGGCTGCCGCCTGGCTCCAAAGCCCATTTTGTGGGGTTTAAGGGGGTTTCATTCCACAGCATTCTAATAGATGCTGTCAGTCGGGCTGGATCCTGGCAGTGGAAGACGGGTCACCCCGAAAGGTTTACCAAGGTCCTGTTTCCTGACTGAATGCTTGGTTGATGGTATCTTGTCTGATTCATATCCTATTGGAAACGGTGTGAAACAGGGTCCTGGAGTAGATCTGGTTTTAGTCACTCTGGCTTATGTGGCCATGTTTGACAGGCAGCAGGGGCTGGGCTGCGTGGTTTTAAAAGAGAAATCTTAGTTTTAGGGGAAGATTTTTTTTTTCTTTCAATAGGCTGAGAAACTTACCAGTTGCTTGTGGCTAACACAGTGCTGAACGGCCACAAAATACTTAAAAAAAAAAATCTGTTTGCTTGTTCCGTTTTTGTATTCGGTAAATGTTCGCTTATTTATAAAGTTGTCTGCTTTGTGCCAGGTATTATACTTAGTATTCGGGAGACAATCATGTACAAACTAGATGCCCTCATGAAGATTATGGTCAAGTTGGAAAATACAGCAATTGAACAAACTCAAAAACTAATATAAATAGTTGCTGTAAAGGAAAGATACAGGTGCCAGGAGGCAGTTTGAGAGTAGGCTTGACTTAGATGGAAGGGCTCAGACAGGTGCCAAGGAAGAGACACTCAAACAGAGACCTGCAGGAGAGAAAGGAGAGATCTAGGCAGAGTGGAGAGAACAGTGTTCCAAACAGAGGGAATAGCAAAGGTGAGGGCAAATGGCTCAGAGGGGGTTCAAGAGAAAGAGACAGCCCAGATAAGGCAGGACCTGAATGCCAAGAGAAGAATCTTATGTTTTCAATCCTCCTTCCAATCAGTTTTGTTTAAACCACTTTCTATCACTGTCAGTTTAATTAGAAGCAAGAACCTATTGAGCTAATTAGATCCTAAAACACACAAGGCCACTGTCATCCTCCACTGGGGAGTAGTAAGACGGTCAATAATAAAGCACTAGTTTGGCAGAAAGATGGGATTCAAATGTGAATTTATTGTCCTGTTTATAGTTTTCACTACCAATGTCCATTTTTACTGCTACTCGATCAAAAATTACCGAGTACATCCTATATGCAAAATGCCTTGAAGGATTCAAAGAAATGGCCGACACGTCCCTTTTCTCTCACAGCATATAACTCAGAACAGGAGCTGGCTCTGTGAGTCACCCCACAGACCACAGAATCACGCAGAGAAGTGGACAGCATCTTAACGACCATCCGATCCAGGCTCGGGAGAGCTCGCACGGTAGTTGTCTTCTAATTTTGTCGTTTTCATTTTGATTACAATCTAAAATAAATTTTACCGGTTAAAAAAAAAATAAGGTCCTCTTGTTCACACTAATGATTTAAAATCGGAGGATATATCATGGAGTTAGTTTCTTAAGTCAGTGTTTGTCAAACTGGGGTTCATGGAGACTTGAGGGCCCACAGATATATTTTCAGGTTATGTTTCAGGTTATGTTTGTGAGAATTTTTTTTTCCATTAAAATTTGTCCTTAGGTCACCAAGTTTGAGAAACTAATTTATTCCAGCACCTCACTACTATAGATAATAAAACCAAGGCTTAGAAAGGGAAAAAATAAAGTTCTTACAATATTTATGATATATTAATTTGTGATTTTAGTTTTGCAGGTCCTTTTGTATTCATTTTTTTCTTTTTTTTTTAATGTTTATTGATTTTTGAGAGAGAGAGAGAGAGAGGGAGGGAGGGACAGAGAGAGGGGGAGACAGAATCCGAAGCAGGCTCCAGGCTCTGAGCTGTCAGCACAGAGCCCAACGGGGGGAGCTCGAACTCACAGACCGTGAGATCATGACCTGAGCTGAAGTCGGACGCTCAACCAACTGAGCCACCCAGGTGCCCCTGTCCTTTTGTATTCTTCATCCCATTGCTTTCCTGTAAATGTCCATCAACCATGAATGATTCAGTATTATTATCCTTTTCTCAGAGATGAAGAAATCGAGGTTTTTAGCTGTTACGTTACTTGCCCAAGTTCAGTGAACAGGAAGTGCAGATAGCAGAGTTGGAACAAACATATTCGGATGCCCAGTCCAGTGCTCATGCCGTTGTCCCAGCCCGCGAGGACTTACGGTGACGCGTATCATCCATTACAGTCTGAAGCCCCTGCTCCAAGCGACGTGTTTGGTCTCATTTTACCACTGATACAAAAAATGCGGTCATAGTCACCCCGTGACAGCTTACTGTGCTCCTCCGCTTAGCTGCGGTGGTCTAAAAACATCTACAAATTCTTCGAATGCTCCATCAAGCTGGGCTCTGTGCCCTCCTCTTGAATCTGGTCAACCCGTAGCATGTAGTACAAGTGAGTCTACACGATTCTGAGGCTGAGTCATAAAAGTTAATACAGCTTCCACCTGGTTCTCCAGGGGTACTTCTTTTTGGAACCCAGCCACCAGTCTGTGCACGGGCCCCGGTCACACAGGAAAGCCACGTGTGGGTGCTCAGCTGATACCCACACCCCATCCAAGCCGCCACCCACGGCATCCGGCGATCTCAGACTTCCCTGAGCAAGCCTTGAGACAGCGCCAGCCCTGCGGCTATCAAACTGTAGCCACATGAGAGAGTGTACGGGAGAACCCTTCAGCTGAGCCAGAGCCTTGGGAGATGATAATAAAATGACTTCTAAGCCACTAAGTTTCAGGGTGATTTGTTCAGCTGTCACAGCGGCTGGGATGCTAGTGGAGCACCTCGCATGGGGGGACCTCTGTGTGTGTTTCTCGGAGAGGAGTCAGCTCTGTGCTGGCCGCTTGGTCCAGGTCGACTCCCCAGGACCAGAAACTGTGCACGATTTTGGCCTGACTGCCCCTACCATTCCTGGTCCTCTGACTCATACATTCTCTTTTCCATTAGAAAATACTGGGCTTTTGGGGGTGCCTGGGTGGCTCAGTCAGTTGGGCATCCGACTTTGGCTCAGGTCATGATCTCATGGTTTGTGGGTTTGAGCCCCAGGTCGGGATTCTGTGCTGGAGCCTGGAGACTGCTTCGAGTTCTGTGTCTTCCTCTCTCTGTGCCCTGTCCTGCTCTCTCTCTCCCTCAAAAATGAATAAACATAATTTTTTTTTTTTAAAGAAAATACTGGGCTTTTGACCTCAGCTCAGTACTGCTTTTGCAGGCACGCCATTGGCTCAGTCTTGGGTACAGATACCATGCTCTACAGAGTTTCTCCTGATGAGGTGTCTCCCTTCACTAGCGTGAAAGCTTTTCCCTCCCAGGTCTGGAATCTGGTGAGCCAGCTGCCTTGAAGGGCTGGAAGGACTAACGGCAGCCAAAGGAAAGCCACGGGCAGTGAGCATCTTCAGGGCAGGGAGATGTCTGCCTGTCTGCCTCCTGCCCCCAGCACAGTCCCTGCCCAGATGAACCTGGGTCGAATGAATGCATGAATGAATGAACTTAAAGTAGCAGTAGATTTGCCAGAGCTGATGGCATTCACTGGCTTGTGAATGAACCATCAATTACATGTTCTTTTGTAACAGAAAAATTCTCCCCATCCCCTGGAAAAGTGGGGAGTGCAAGAGAACAATGTCATTTGTGGTCGGGGGTAAGTTGAAGACTTTTAAATGCAACAATTATCAGGAGAAGAGAAGTTTAATTTGGCAGAGTCAATTTCTAGCTTCTGGTCCCTAAAATATAATCTCCTTTGAAAGTGAGAGGGCATCGTTCTGTACAGGCTGCATGTTGTTTGCAGAGAAGCTCTCTCTTACAGAAAGCAGAGATGCCTCCCGTGCGGTGCATTTGGAGGTCCCAGGAAGTTCCCTGTTCCCAGGAGCTTGCACAAATGATCCCATAAGCTGGGCACCACACAGCTCCGGTGAGCGCTGTTCATGGAGACCAGGAGCTTCTCAACGGACAAAACCACATAGAACAGGTGTGTGAAAGCCCAGAGAAGGAAGCAGTTGGTGCTGCTGAGGGAGATCAGAGAAGACTTCAGGAAGTGACGTTTCAGCTCTGCTCTGAAGGCTGGGAAGGGGACAAGGGGATTATGGGCAGTAGGGTTATAAACTCCAGAGTGCTACAGATGGCATGAGTGACCAGAGTGACCAGTGGCGAATGACGCGTGGGGAGGATAGAAACAAAGCGTGAAGCAAGACATGAGCAGCCCTGAACACCAAACTGTGGAGTTCAGGCTTTAATCTACAGACAATGCGTGGCCGCTGATAGTTTCTGTACTCGGAAGTAACACAACTGGGTGGCAAGAACAGACCAGAAGCTGAGAGACGGGTTAGACATATAATAATCCTGCCCATAAAGGAGGATCTGAATTCTGAATTACAAACAACTGTTTCAAAACAAGCCAAAACAATAACAAGTTATTAACCCCTGGTTAACATCTATTATGTTCTTAGTAGGAATGGTGGGTTTTCAAAATAGTGTCAAGACGGGGTCTGATTGGGAGGACAGACATACAGATGAATAAGAAGTGTTACGGGAGCAAAGCAGGGATCTAATTGTACCCTCAGGAGTCTAGGAAAGTACACCAGGGAATGCAGCTTTTGAATAGAGTTTGCCAGGAAGCGGTATAAGACGCACCACGGGCAGAGCCTCAAGAGCAGGGCCCGTCTGTGGGGAGGATTGCTGGGGAGTTGGCTGGAATGATTAAGCAGGGCTCTCACTGCAAAGGATCTTGTAATACTAAGGATTGGCCCTGACCCTCGTAGTGCATTCTCTGTTAGCAGAGGAGAACATGGCAGGCCGCAGAGAAAGCCGCTGTGAGCTCCTAGCAAGGAGCCCGGGTTGTAAGCTCCTGATTGACTGAAAGCCAGTCCCTCCCCTCTGTCTTTGCAAGATCAGAAAGGTGGGAGATGGTCTTACGTGCAGAAGCCTTCTGTCACGGTAATGTGGGCTGCCTCATAGAGACCAGTTTCCTGATTCCTTGTATCCCGAAGTTGGGCGGGTCCGGCGTGGCCACAAACCAGCGGCCTCCAGGGCCGCATCAATAAGCACAGTGGTGTTTGTGTGCGGTCGTCGTTGGTGACGTGCGTGTTGTCAGGGGTGGGGAGGAGCGTGCTGGGCCTTTTGGGGCTCGGAGAGATGTTTGAGTCCGGTCAAGGGTTTCCGACGGTTAATAGAAAACAGATCTTGGCCCCAAGGAAGGGGACCCGGAGACCACGTTCACCTACTTGACAGTGATACTGGACTCACCCAAACCAAGGTTTTTAACATACACTTTTGGACATTTTGGAAAGCCAGCCGGTATACTCTTGCAAGAACAATACTAACCTTCACAGGAGAAACAATAGTAACCATTGTGAGCTTTCATGGAGTGTTTGTTACAGATGAGAGAGTCACTGTTACAAGCATTAGTCAGTTTCCAGTGCCTTATATTAGCCCATTTAACCTTTAAAGTCGCTCCACGAGGTAGGTGTCACTGTCCTCACCCAAAGCCTAGTAACTTGCCAGAGATAATGCAGTTGCTCTTTGGTGGAGGCCGAGTCAAACCCAAAGGAGGAGCCGGAGGGACCGTCCCTGAGTTGGCAGGGAGTTATCTCTGTAATTGCTGGTCATGGAGATGTTCACTGGGAAGAGTTGCACGCTGAGTAGAGCTTCCATGAACAGGGACGCGGGACTTTGTCAGTGGCGCCTGTGATGCCCAGACCTGCCATAGATGTTGTTAGAGTCCCAGGGGCCATTCCTGCCATGTTCCCATAAAGGGCAAGCATTATTCAGACACCCCCGTCCTGCTTACACATTAAGGAGGTGGGGTCTGATGGTCATTAAGGAGGTGGGGTCTGACGGTCATAAGGACGCTTTGGAGAACCACAGAAGTAATGCTTCTCTTATCAGTTTGGATCCATTTGCCCATTACCCAGTTGAGAGAACCTTGCAGAAAAGCAATTTCCTAATATGGCACTCTGGCTCTGTAATGTAAACATTTGCGTTCATGGGACAGATAGGCTTGAGATGTTGTTAAACCCTCTAGGGACACATTATTCTTTCTATTTTCTCCTCCGTGATGGGATACGACATTATACGGCGGTGGGGAGGTGGAGCGTCTTGTGTACTTATGCATTTTCCCATTGATTCTCTCGTGGCATTTTGACTGTACATTATTTTCCCAGAAAAACCATCATAAACCGTTTGGAATGATCATGCATTTCCTGAGCGCGGAAGACTTTTGTCTCTAGCTTTGCCGTCAGAAACGGAGACTCTGAGAGACCCTCTGTCCTGAGGTGGGACTAAGAATCACACCTATGCTCCTGCTTCCCCGCCTCCCCGGCACTCTCCCCACCCAACAACCATTCTTTCTTTCTGGCCCTGGCTCAACCCTGTGCTTCCAAATGAAAAGATCTGGCAACAGCCTGACACTAAATAGCTTTGTCCTTTCGCCTTGTATTAAGTATTCCTCTGCCTGATGAAGTGCAGGTCTCCTTAAAGCGAAAAGCTTATCAGGTGCTCCAGAGGTCACCCAACTGAACTCCACACCAGACCTCAGAGCAGTTTGGAAAGTGGAATCCTTCGACGCCTCTTCCACGCCGGGGCAAGGAGCACTCACCTGGGACCCTCGGGGTCAATCTTACAGAACAGCTGTGTAGATGGTTTCTGAGATCGCTAACCCTTTAAATACGCTGTCCACTCAACGTCCCTTTGCCCCTCCCCCCGGCCCCCCATGTATTTCCAAGCCTCGTCTGCAATTTTTTTTTTTTTTTTTTACTGCTTTTCTTCTATTATTTCCACCTCTTTTTTCTTCCTAGCACTAGGTGGGGAACTTTCAGAAATATGCTCCCCTCTGCCTGCTCTGTGCCTTCTTTGTTTCCCTTTATGCCAAGCGACTGCCATCAGTCAGCTAGAAGCTTTAGGGAATGTCTCAGACTGTAATTCCCGGAAGCAGTGCCTGACAGAAATCCAGGCAGATCTGCTAAACAACTTTTAAGGAAAAGGATGGTCTTTTGAAGCCAGCATAGTTTCAGCATCCTCTCACAAATGGGTTCTCTTCAGAGGAAACAAAACGAAAGGCAGCGTAGCGTATGTGTTAATGCTGATTCTAATGGAGGGTTTACTTGTGTTAACCCTTTTCTAGACATTATTTCACACACTTCACTAGATTTTGTCAACTCTCAATAACCCAGTGAGGGTTGTTGGCCCCCTTGTGGTGTAAATGGGCACCATTTACAAAGACCCGGTGAAAGTGAGGACCTCTCCAAGGTCAGGGCTCTGGGCAGCTTGGACGGAGAAAGGACAGTAAGTGTCCGAGGATGTGAAGATTTTTCATTTGAATGATGCAGAGCAAAGGAGACAAAGGTTATGAGCCAAGAGGGCTTGAGTGGCTGAGTGGCAGAAGAGTTTGAAGGTAAAGCCAGCGAGGAAAGAATGAGGTACTCATGGGGAGGGGCTTAGCTGGGGCAGTCAGGAACATGCAGAACTGTACCTTGCGGCTTCCCCTCTCCCCAACCACCACATTGGGTCATCACTGGAGAATGGTGATAACTGGGAGGTGGGCCAGAGTGAGCTGACCGCCATATTGCCGCCGGGACATTCATGAATGGTGTGGAGGGAAAAACCACCGAATAAACATAATTTTCCTACAAGCGACTCTTAGTTTCCGCCGGGCCTCTGGTTTCTCCTTCCTCTGAGCTGCTGGCTCAGCCCCAGGCCCTCACCCTGGGCCCAGGCTTTTGGAAGCATCGGTAAGTGGTTTTCCACAAACACCCACCCCTGAGGAACTTTCTGGAGGGGCTGCGCTGACTTAGCTCCCCTCTCAATTTGGGAAGCTGTCGGCAGCCTCCTCCAGGTTTCGTGGGTAGCTCTAGCCCCTTTCAGACCAGGCAGGCTTTGTGAGGTCCTGAGGTAGGGTGAGGGCTTCCTGCAGAGACTGAGTTTGGAAGGCATGAGCAGCAAGAGAGCTCAGGTCTACAAGACAGTGAGAGAGCCTAACCAGAAAGCTTCTTGATTCTCCAGACAAATAGCCCCAGAGCTGGTGGGAGGGCTCCGGTCTCCCAGCTCCTACCCATGAACAGTTCCTCCGTGAGCCTCATCTGAAGATAAGATCCCCTCCTTTTGCATGCATACCAAAATAGGGGAGCAAACCCGCTTGTGTTCGAAAGAGCAATGTAAGGGAACTCTTAAAGCGAAGAAATGAATCCCTATCAACAAAATTCAGTTTCTGTCTGTTGGCCTGTGATTGCATCGTGAGAAAATAGCTGCGTGGCTCGTCGCTATGTTCAGAGGCTATGTTTAGGATGGTCTGACTTACAGCTAGACTAGACCAAATTCTTTGGGGAGAGGTAGAAAGTCATCCTCTGGAGAATTTTCAGGCCTTGATTTGCAATCAAGCTGCTTTTCACAGCAGTAATTCCATGTAGCTGAGCTCCACGGTTAGTAGCCAGGGATTCCTGTATGTAGTTGTGTTCATAAATCCTAAGCAATCCTTAGGGAAGCCAGACACTCGCAGATGGTGGGATGTCAGCCCTGGGTGAGAAGGCTGGATCCGAGGACTTTCTAGTAACCTCCCGAACCACAGGAACTGAGCAACTTCCCAGCCCAATCTACCTCCCCCGTCTCTTCGTATTTCTTCCATGTCCACTGGGCTTCAACGGGAAAACAAAACAGAGTTCAGGTGCTTGTTAGCCACCCGGACTCATGCCACTTTGGGGTGGGAGGACGGTAAAGGGGAGAGGACTGCAGGAAGTGGAGGTCAGATCCACTCATAGCTGCTCCAGGGGGACACGGTATTCAGGGCCTCACAGGAAGAGCTGGAGCCCAGGGTGCCCTCATCCTGAATCCCTTTTCCTCAGGTGGCCTCACTTCCCTCCGGTAGGTCGGTAGGTCCGGAGGGGTAGCCTGGGGGCTCACTGGTCTGTAGGGAGCTGAGTAGCCAGTGAAAGCGCTCCGCTCTCCCTCCCCCACCCAGGCTCCAGGTAAATCTGTGTATTTAACTACAACCACAACCACAAGGGCCCCAGCCCTTGGAATTTTCCTGGAAGCCAGTTAAAGCCAGGGGAGCCACAGTAGTAGATAAAAATTAAACGATGTACCAATTCTCTTTGGCTTACAAGTCCCTGAATGGTTTGTTTACATATTAAGAGCAAAAAGGGACTGCAGTCTTTCCTCTTAATTGCTGTAATTACGCTTGTCCCCCCACCCCGCCCCGCACTTCCACCCACCCCCACCCCAGAGGCTGCCCATGTCATTTCTAAAGGGCAATTGCTGGCCCTCCGCCCTGAGTGTTTTTGAGGGTTTTTCTCATTTTCTGATGACCACTGGCTACTGAGCTGACAGTACCAGTTTATTCTCCCTGGTGCACTGGTCTCGCCCCCGCCCCTTTCTTTTTCTTTCTCTTTCTCTTTCTCTCTCTCTTTTCTTTTTCTTCCCCCCCCCCCCCCCCCCCCTCCTGGGTACTGACCAGGAAGAGCCGACCTCCTCGGCATCAAAGGGGATTGCAATTTCTTCGATCAATTGTATGTGGCTCTGCATCGGCCACATCCCCTTAGGAAAAGGCTCCGGGAAACCTGGGTCAGAAAGCTTGCAAACTCCTGTCCGGCTCACGAGCTTTCATTGCTGAATTGGATAGAGCGTTTCCTCTGGGTTACCTGATACAGAGAAATGTGAAGTATTGTACCTTCTACGCTTATGCCTGAAAGTCACGCGTGAATCCTATTTCCGCTTAATCGTGAAGGAATGCTGTTGCAAAGACTCGGGGTCAGAAGGCTGCAGTAAATCAAGCCAGATATACCCTAATGAATGGCAAATGAAACAGCGTTTGTTTTTAAGTTCATAGGTCCTTCTGGAAGGTGTCTTTTTAGTGCAAGCGAAATTCCTGGGTTGCAGGTATGGAGCACAATGGAGGTGACTGGGGAAGGTTTAGAGTGTCTGGTTCTTTTAGCCACAGTCTTAAAAAGTACTAGAAGCATCCCCAAGGTTAGTTTGCCAAACCGGTTTCGAAAGCGCCATGCTTTCTGCAGCCCTTATGTTGGGACAGAATTTTCCGATTACTGTGGATTCTGGGGTAACCAGACTCTTGGTACACTTTCCCCCTTAGCTCACTCAGCTGGTCCTGGGTCGCTGCATAGGTGTTTCTGAGAGCATGCCTTTCTCAGGACGGCAAAGGCCGCGTGAAAACAAATCTGGCATTCACGCGCAATTCCAGCATAATCGTGGAGGCCCCTCCTGTGGGCACTGAGAGGGTTAGGTGAGTCCCTTCTCCCCCCAGCCAATGATGGGAGGAAACCTGTTAGCTCTGCATCAGAAGGAAGAGAAAAGCCTTCCATCTTCCGCAGCTCTTAAGCATTTTGATAATAAAGAATCAAAAGTATTACATGTTACAGGGACACTGGAAATCAAATGCTGTTAACCATAACACCTTCTTCCTCAGATGTTAGAAAGAAAGAAAAACCTGGTAGGATTGAGTGAGGAGGGACGATAGTAGGAGCAGCTGTTTTAAAATCCAAGGAATGTGGTAAAGAGAGCCTTGTGTGTTTTTAACAGACACAGAATGGGGGAAGGAAGTGGGGACCCAACGTGGACAGGAAGTCGGGGGATTAGGGTCTCAGGCTGGTGTTGCCACTGTCTGGCTGTGTTACCTTGGACAAGAGGACAACCCTCTCTTGATCCTGGTTTCTCACTGATCACATAAAGAGTTTGAGAGTCTTTACAGCTATTCATTCGGCTCTCTCATAAAACCACTGGGCCAGTCTTCCCTGAAATTCAGGAATACACCTGCCTGAACGCTGCTTCCTTTCGCTCAGATGGGGGCCAGGCTCAGGGTGGACACTGGGCAATGGACACAACAGTCCAGTGTGTGTCTTGCTTCAGTTTACTGTGCTGTAAACTGGACAGTAAAGCCTTCCATGGAAAGCCTCTGGCAGTACAGGGTAGTGATTTAAAGCATAGGCTTTGGAGCCACGCCTTCAGTGTGGGTTCTCGACCTGGGTCCCCCATAACCAACTGTGGGACTTTGGGCAAGTTCTTTAACTTCTCTGGAGCTCAGGATCTTTATCTGGAAAGTGGTGGGAGAAGTATCTCATAGGGATATTTTGAGTTTTAAGTCCGAAAATGAATGTAGGGGCCCCACGTGGTGCTTGACATGTAAGCTCTCAGTTAATGACAGCCAAAGAAATCAACAGTAACGAAAGTATGTTTCCTGGGCTTTGGTCACTTTATAGCAGTAGCTGAAGGTAAATGGTGGCCGGGAGCGGAAGGGAAGGTGTCTAATCTGTATGCAGGAGTCTCTGCTAGGCATATATTAGCCGCTCGGATGCTGGTGGGAAAGGTACCATAGCAAATAGCAGGATCTATGCCTGGATTCAAGGAAAGACGAAGGAGGCTGCAGGAAGCAGGGATGAGTGAACCATCTGTAAAAGAATGTCGATTTTATATGGACTCATTCAGTACTAAGTACCTATTCCAATTATGGTTCTTGAGTGTTTGCCATGTGCCAGACCTGTGCTAGGTGTGCAGCGAGATCACAGAGACGAATGACCTGGCCTCAGGGAACTGAGGCCGTCCCTGACCTCAGGGAACTGAGAGTCTCCAGCACTACAAGTAAATGGGCAGATACAATGGAAGACCCTACATCTGGGGAAAGTGAGTGCGGGGAGCACGGGAGGTCAGGTGACTGCTCTGCTTTGCCTAGGACCATCTTGATTTTAGCACTAAAAGTCCCACATCCCAGGAAGTGCCTCAGGCCCAGGCAAACTGGAATGGTTGGTCACCCTGATGGGTGGAAGGACTTCGAGGAATGGCGTCTGACCTAGTCTTGCCAAGTCCAGAGGAGGGCTTCTTGGCAGAAGGGATGACTCCGAACAAGGAGATGTTGGAGTGAGCCAGGCATGGTTGGTGAAGGGTGGGGAGTGAAGAGGGTCCCAAGCCAAAGGAACCATGTGTGCAAAGACCCAGAGGCAGGAGAGATCATGAGGAAGTCGGGAGACTGAGGGACAGATGGTGGAGGGCCTTCTCCTGTCATGGGCCCATGTTGTCCTGCAAATGTGTCCCCCTGCCCTTTGATCTCCCCTCAGATACACGGTGCTTGACAACGTAGATCTGGAACACCAGTAGAGATGCTATCTAGGCACCTCTCACATGAAGCAGGAGAGCAGAGAAGACTAGCTCTTCCCAAGGCCTCTTCCACCTTTTCTTTCTTTCTTTCTTTCTTTCTTTCTTTCTTCTTTCTTTCTTTCTTATGTTTATTTATGCTTGAGAGAGAGAGAGAGAGGCAGAGTGTGAGCAGGGGAACAGCGGAGAGAGAGGAAGACAGAATCCGAAGCAGGCTCCAGGCTCTGAGCTGTCAGCACAGAGCCCGACAAAGGGCTCGAACTCATGAACCGCGAGATCATGACCCGAGCTGAGGTCGGACGCTCAACCAACCGAGCCACCCAGGCGCCCTCAGCTTTTCTTTCTTAAACCAAGAATCCACACCATCAGCCCATCCACCAGGAAGAAATGGCGGATGTACCAGAGAAATGGCCTGCACCTTTCCTATCTATTTCAGCTGCCTTCATGAGCAATACAGGTTATCACACAACTGACTTGCCAGCAAAAGCCTTGTCCACTCTGAAGTGGACCGGGATGGAAGTGCTGGACGAGCCGCCATAGAGATGCAAGTTTTATTTATTTTATTTTTCTAAATGAAAAAGCCCCTCTCCTTTGTGCATCACACTGTGAGGGTCCGGAGAACCATCTGGTCTTTTTCTTTTCTTTTTGCCTTTTGGTTATTCCCCAAATGCTTGCTCTATAGGAATGATCTTTGCCTCAACTTGTTTCTGTCCTTTGCAGAATCTATTCTGTAAATGTGAACAGGATTAAGTCAAGAGGGTACTTGTTTAACTTTTCAGCACGTCTTTCCCAAAATGAATCACTTTGGGAAAGGTGATTTCGAGATTGCTAATCTTCCAGGTATGTGTTTCATCTTCCAATATTGGGCTGGAATAGACACATTGGGGAAAAACAACTTAGTGCCTTCTCTAAAGCCTTTCCCACAACAGAAACAAACGTTAAAAAAAAGAAGTCTTGATATCACTTAATAAAGCTTTATGAGTAACTCCTTTGCCGCTGCAGATAACGTTGCTAATGCCTATAGCTCAATGAGAGAAAATGTCCCAGGCTACTTTACGACAGGCAGAAAACTTTGGGTTGTCTTGCCAATGCTTTATACTAAGTGCCAAATCCTTATTACTTTCTTAGGCATTTATTGTAAGAACATGAGTCATGATGCATCGCTCTGGTATTTGTGTGGCTGCTCAGTGTTAAGTCCCCAGGACCTCCATGGAGTTGACTTTATTTGGTTTTCCACTTCCGTTTCTAAGTGAGAGCCACATGAACTCAGACATGAAGGCTCACAGGAGCCCGAGTGGGCGGACTTTTTTGTTGCTGTTTTGGTTTGCCTGGACTCAATGGTTGTGGTATGTGCAGACCCGAACCCCTTCAGGGGACGGTCCCTGCCCCCACTCCCTGAAGTTTCCACGGAAACAAGAGGACTGGGATGATGCACAGGGTAGCCCGGCAGTTGCAAACCTCTGAGGCCATTGGGAGAAACGTAGCTAGAATTTTGAAGCCGTGACATGCGTATTTTCGAACTTTCCATATATAATCCTAATAGTTGAGCTGGATGCTAACCTCTGGAGGTGGGAGGTTTCTGGAGGACAATTACTGTTCAGAAAACTATCCAGGGTTTCAGTGCCAGGTTTTTGATTTGATTGATGGAGAGTTTGATGAGTGGCCTGTAGATACGAAGATTAACAGTGCCTGTCTCAATGCATACATGAAATGTCGTGTTCTTCTTTTACTTTGTGAATGTGTCATTGGTACGCTCAGTATATTCACCTTGAGAGTTTTAATTGTGCCGGCAAATCACTGGGGCGGTTTTGAAAATGTTCAGCACCGGCAGCAATTAGCAATCAAAGGAATGATGGCCACGAACAACAGATGCAGCCTTAACTGTGTGTCTCAGCTGAGCATCAGTCTACTGGAGGACCAACCACTTACAATGGCTATGGTACAGACATTGAAACTGACAGTTCATTCATTCATTGGTTTGTTCAACAAATACTGCAAGCTCACATAGTGTCACTCATTTGCTGGTCACGGAGGGTACGATGCTAAACAAAATCAGACGTGCTCCTGTCCTCCAGAAGCTGACAATTTGTTATGAGAGACAGGTATTAATCAAGCGATCACCTAAAACTGTATAAAATGTCAGCCTTGATAAGGAATTGTACAAGGTACTGTGAGATGCCTTGACCTAGCTTGGGATATTAAGTAAGCTGAAACCTGAAACTTCTGGAAAGAAGGAGTTAATTAGACGACTCCATGAGGAAAGCGCTCTTTAGGCAGAGGGAATAGCACGCACGGGGTTAATAACTGGTAAAGTCAGAGATGAGCATAGAGCTCCAGGAGTCCCAGCATGAGTCTATACTAGCCCTGTCCAATAGAACTTTCTATTATCTCGGATATACTCTGGCTATTCTAAGATAGTAGCCAGTAGCCGTATATGGCTATCGAGGACTTGAACTATGGCTAGTGTGCCTGAGGAACTGAAATTGTATATAATTTTAATGAACTTAAATGTAAATAGCTACGTGTGGCTACCATATTGGAAAGTTGTGAGCCAAGTGTTGAACTAGCCCAGGTTACATGGGGCAGAGTGTCATTGGATAGGGGAGGAAGTGTTCTTCTGAGGTGATGTTAAGCACATTGACCTCAGGGACTTCATTTATTCATTTTCTCACTCACTGAAAACCAAAAATACATTGTGCACCCACTATATGCTATACACAAGGCTAGACCGGGAGATTCCCTGATGAATAAGAACGAGCCAGCGCTCTTGAGGAATTTACGGTGTAACAGAGGGAACCGGCTCAAAGGACTAAGACACTGCACTGTGACTTGGGTGACCAGATCTTGCTCTTAAAACGGTTGCTGTCAATAGGAAGAACTGAGGGATAATTCTCTTCTTACTCAACGCTGGGTATGCTAAACTTTACAGGCAGAGCTCCTGATTCTTAAATTCCTAAATTCTTTTTTTTTTTTTTTTTTTTTTAATTTAGAAAGAGAGCATGAGCAGCAGAGAGGGGCAGAGGGAGAGATAGAGAGAATCTCAGTCAGGCTCCATGTCCTACGCAGGGCTCGATCCCAGGACCCTGGGATCATGTCCTGAGCCAAATTCAAGAGTTGGATACTCAACCAACTGAGCCACCCAGGCACCCCAATGATTCCTAAATTCTAACTATTCCCATACCCCAAGGTTTTCAAACAAAAGGTGGAGGGCTTTAACATAACACACTACACATCTTTTTTTTTTTTTTTAATCCTGTAAATTCAGTAGAACAGGTGTTAGAAAAAGAGACAAATTTGCATTTCCCTAGACTTTGGCTCTTTATACGTAGGGCATCTATTGCTGAGTTTGGGAACTGGGCTCCACTGATAAATATTCTTCAAAAATAGATCATGGGACCTCAACACAAGGATCTGGTAAGTGATATCCCATTTTTATTACAGCCACACTGTATTTTCCTGGGACTCTCAGATATGACCTATACTTTTCACCCAGGCTAAAGAAGGAGCTGAGAGCTCTTACCTAGTTTTAAAAAGCGCTTTCTCACAAGCAGCACTGCTCATCCCTTCAAGCATTTAAACCTCTGGGCTATTGCATGCAGAATGCTGGCAGTTGTTACTCACTGCAAAAATCACTTTCTGACTCACACAGTCGTTGTGCCTAAATATTTAATTCTTGCCAATACACAATTTAAATCATCACTTCAAAATAGTTTGTTTTCAGTTATCAGGATCTACTAAATTACCTCCTCAAACCAATCACCTGGAAAAAACATTACATGCCAGAGAGACTAAAGAGGCTTTTCCCATTATAATCCCAGGACAGGGATTCTTTTATGGTGCAGGAGCTTCTTTTGTGGTGCATTGAGTTTCCAAAGGGTGGAACCCTTTGGAAAGGGTAAAACCCGTGCCCCCCCCCCCCCCCCCCCCCGCTTTGTTTCTCCATCTTGGAGACCCAAGGAGAAAAAACCTGTAGAGTAAGGCCTACTGGGCTAGTCAGTAATAGCTATTACTGCCCAGCAAGATTATCTGGGTAGCTTTTACAAAATACAGAAGCAGGGGTGCCTGGGTGGCTCAGTCATTTAGGCTTCGACTTCGGTTCAGGTCATGATCTCACGGGTTCGTGAGTTGGAGCCCCGCGTCCGGTTGTGCGCTGACAGTTCAGAGCCTGGAGCCTGCTTCAGATTCTGTGTCTCATTCTCTCTCTGCCCTTCCCCCATATGCGCGCGCGTGCTCTCTCTCTCTCTCTCTCAAAAAAAAAAAAAAGGGGAGGGGGCGCCTGGGTGGCTCAGTCCGTTGAGCATCCGACTTCGGCTCAGGTCATGATCTTGCGATCCGTGAGTTCAAGCCCCGCTTCGGGCTCTGTGCTGACAGTGCGGAGCCTGGAGCCTGTTTCAGATTCTGTGTCTCCCTCTCTCTCTCTCACCCTCCCCCATTCATGCTCTGTCTGTCTCAAAAATAAATAAACGTTAAAAAAAATTAAAAAAAAAAGAGAAGTGTAAATAGTGTAAAAAAAATAGAAGTGTAAACTAAAAAATACAGAAGCAAAGGCTCCCTCTAGATACATTGAACCAGAATTATCAAAGGCGGGGGGGCGGGGGCTGTAAATCTGTTTTTAAAAAGCATCTCAAGGGATTGAGGAACGACTGGTTAACAGACTAGAAAATAGTAAATAGCACCCATTTGATTAGCGTATTTTATACTGTTATATTTATGACGTAGTTTTCAAAGTGCGAATTTCATCCGTGTCTGTGTTTCTCCTGAATTAGGCAAGTACACGAGAACTCCCTAATTCCACAGTGTCACTGTCTCTTCTGGTTATTACTGCTGGCCAGAGCACTGAATGTCCCAGGTCGATACTCATTTACATTTCCTTATGTATTTTGCTTATTTCTCTGTTCGTGCTTTCTCCTGCATCTCTTTCCTCTGCTTTACATTTTGTTCCCGCTGAAGTATCTCCTTTGGTAATTCTTTCCATGAAGATCTGAGTAGAAAACTGCTTCAGTTTTTGGAAGTCTGAAAAGGTTTTTTTTTTTTTTGCTATCGTTTAAGAGTGGTCCCTTGGAAACCTAAATTGACAACTATGTCCCATTGGCCCTTAGAGATTATGCAATTGTCTTCTGGAATCCATTACTGATGATGAGAAGTCAGTCATCATTTTAATTTGACTATCATTCCTTTTAAGGTAATATGTCTTTTCTGTCTGGTGGCCTCTCTCTTTATTTTTTATATAAAAGCAGTTTCAGCAGTATGCGTTTAGGTATGGATTTGTACTTGATTATGATATTTGGATTCCATGTTCTTTTTTTTTTTTAACTTATTTATTTATTTTAAGAGAAAGAGAAAGAGGTTGAGTGCACGCCAGTGGGGGGAGGGGCAGAGAGGATTCCAAGCGGGTTCCTCACTGTCAGCGCAGAGCCCAACGTGGGGCTCGATCTCACGACTGTGAGATCGTGACCTGAGCCGAAACCAAGAGTCAGAGGCTCAACCAACTGAACCACCCAGGTGCCCTTGGATTCCATGTTCTTTTTCAATGTGAGGATTCAGAATTTTCTTTATGCCTTTATGTCTGAAAACATTTTTACCCCATGTCAGACCTCTCACTGTACCTCCGTATCTTTCCTCTTCCCTCTTGCGTGCCCCAGCTCTTTTTCCCTTTGAACTGCGTTCTGGATGGTCTCCTCACAATCTCTAATTTACTAATTTTCTCCTCAGCTCTATTTTACTGTTTGACGCATATGCTAAGGCTGTACACATTTTTTTTTTTTTTAACATTTATTTACTTTTGAGACAGAGAGAGACAGAGCATGAACAGGGAAGGGGCAGAGAGAGAGGGAGACACAGAATCTGAAACAGGCTCCAGGCTCCGAGCCATCAGCCCAGAGCCCGACGCGGGGCTCGAACTCACGGACCGTGAGATCATGACCTGAGCCGAAGTCGGACGCTTAACCAACTGAGTCACCCAGGCGTCCCTGTACACATTTTTTAATGGCAATATTTTTCCTAGCTAGAATTTATATTTGCTTTTTAAAAAAATTCCCATGATTTCTCCAAAGCATTTCTTTTTTGCCCATTTCTCTCTTTTTGCCTTGAATATTTAGAAAACACTAATTAAAATCTCTTTCAGATTGCACAGGTATCGCTATTGTTGTGTATTTGTTTGCTCACTGTCTGTCATGGGAGTTTGTTTCCTTTTGTGCTTTTGAGCTCATCCTCGGGAAGCCTTGCTTTCCACTGGAGGCATCTCTTTGGGGGAGGTCAAAAGTGCGCTTGTGGAATGGTTTTCACGTTAATGCCTCATCCCCGTGTTACGCAGTGGGAATTCAGAACCCGCTCCTGAATAGAGTGGTTTCAGGGTTTCTGTTGCGCACAAACGACTTTCCTCTCTTTGGTGCCATATCCTGTGGCCCTAACCTGTGGACAGAATTTTCCCAGGGCTACATCAAAACAGAATATCCCGGTGTCCGGTTTTGGGCAGAATTTGGGCTTCCGCTTTGCAGTACATATAGGGTATGTGCTTTTAATACCCATCCTACACAAATGATGCTCCTCCAGCTCCAACATGCCCATGGAGAATTCCGTCTTCACCTGGACCTCGAGCTCTGTTTTAGAGTAACGATCAAAAGCACAGAGTCTAGATTCCGACAGCTTGGAATTAAAGCGGCTCTGCCACTTACTGGCTGTATAACTTTGGGCAAGTTGCCTACCCTCTCTGTGCCTCTGTTTCCTCAACTGCGAAATGGCGATAATAACTGGGGGCGTTGTGGAAATCAAGCGAGATGACACATGTGAAATGCTGAAAACGGTGCCTGGCACACGACGAGCCTTAAGGACTGTCAGTATTTCCTGCTTTCAAGCTTGCGCCAGTATTAAAAGTTTCTGTAACACGTTATACATACAGGGACTTACGAACGCATGTTTTCATTACGCGTTATTTTGCCAAGTACCTATTTTTGTTACATTACACACGTATTTGTACATTTTCTCTGATAGCTTAAAAGTATATATACTATATAAGGCTAGCCCACGATTTTCATTCTGTTGGAAAAATTTGGCCTCTCTAAAGTGAGGGCACAGTGGTAGCAGGCAGGATATGGGAAGCTTACATTATGTTCAGTTGCTATATACAGGATTTGGGGCCCCCCGACTTCTCAATGGTTGAATTCTTTTTTCCTCATTAAAAGCTCGGCTGGGCTCTGCTATCTGTCTCTGCTTCCCATGGCTGTCACTGCTAATCTTCACAAATTCATCTTTATTTTGAAGGTCAGGGAACTCCAGAGATGTTCAGATGTATTTGAGCTGGCAGGAGAATTATTTTACTTCATTCATTCCCGCACACAAAAGGTTTTTTATTTTGCGTCTTACCATTTTATGTGACCACACCAGCAAGTCTGTTTAACCGAATGTGGTATTTTCACAAGGAATAATGATCTGAGGGAAGGGGGCCGGTTCCCGAAAGCGGGATTGTGGATGCTAGTTTTGGCGTGGTTTCTGGGGTTTATTAAAAGAGTGTTTATAAAACCACTCTATTTGTGTTTACCAAGAAGAGTAGTGGGGGGAAGGGGCAAAAAGATGGCCTGGGTTTCAAACCTCTCCGAGGATAAATCAGTCACGACGTAGATCGTATTTACACGAACAGCCTAGCATGCCAGGCTATTCAGCTCCTCGCCATGGGTCAGCAAGGATTTAAATGTACAATCAACCTTCTCTCATTCCTCAGAAATCAATGAAAAGCTAGTCAGCTAAACAGCAGGCTGCTCTGGGGTTTCTTGAGTCGGAGGGTCTGAAAGAATCGTTTCACCAAACTTGGCTATCCCGTGGCTTTCCAAGCCAACTGGAAATCCTCGTGGGGGGACTTGTTGTCTCCCTGTGGATGCAACAAAGAGCACCACTTTGGGGGAACTTCTGTGTCTCCTTCCTTCCTGGCTTCCTCCTGGAAGCCCAGCAGGAGGCAGGGACACGTAGTTTATCAGAGGCACTTACTATCTGTGACACATCCGTTTTGGCAAAAGGTTCTCCAAAGACAGTCTTGAACTTGGGTAGGGATTTTGACTGTGAGCTCCACAAAATGGTGTGCAAACGGCCTGTGGGAACACATGCACGTTTTACAGGGCTGGGATGTGGGTGTGTGTGTGTGGGGGGGGGAGCACTGCAAAGGGACATGGAGCTAAAGCAGGGTGGGAAACCCTTATTAGTCTGGGAATTCCTCTCTGCATGGCTGCATTCAGTCCACGATAAGCCAAATGGGTAAAGCCACTAAAACATGATACAGCCTTGACATGTGTTACATAGAATTTAGAATTTTAAAAAAAAGTTTATTTTTGAGAGAGAGAAAGAGTGCATGTGCCTGAAAGGGGGGGGGGGTGCGCAGAGAGAGAGGGAGACAGAGGATCCCAAGCAGGCTCTGTGCTGTCGGCACGGAGCCCGACGTGGGGCTCGAACCCATGAACTGTGAGACCATGACCTCAGCCGAGGTCAGATGCTTAACGACTGAGCCACCCAGGCGCCCCTAGAATTGAGAATTTTAATTCCAGCCGTGTGAAGGTATTGCTAATTCATTTATTGATTAATTCTTCAAATACTTATCAAACACTTACTATGTGCCAGGCACTCTGTTAGGCTTCAGAGATATAATGGAGAACAATTCAGACACAGTCTATACTTGTTGGAATTTACAAGTTATATGCCAATACCTACATAACCTTACCTCTCTGAGACTCATCTCATCTGTAAAATGGGGTTGTAGTAAAAGAAGATGTATGCGAAAGTGATTTATAAACGCTAATGTGTTACGTATTGGCGATTACACACACGCACATTGGGATAATCATTTTCTAGTCACGGCAAAGCATATTTAAAGAATCGATGAAGTCTCGTACAAGAGAATGTGACGTAAATCTTCCTATTTCTCAAAAGGGGAGGTTGTGTGGAGACTTTCTGAAGACTGAATTAGGATCCTGACAATGACCGAGGCTTCCCTCAAAGATTTTTAGAGGGAGGCACCTTATAAATTATAAAGCAATCTGATCTCCTTCTGCAGAGATGTCCCTGGACATGTGGAGCAGCAGTAAATGGGTAATCTGCCAGACCTCAGGGTCAAGGATGGAGACGAGACAATGTAACACATCCCGGAAATGTGCCAACGCTGCTCATGCGCAGAAATGCCTGTGAGTGTCTTCTACCCAGACGCCAGGAAGCAAGAAAGACTATGGGAGGAATGGCTTTTAATGAGTACTTTGTGTCTGGGAGGCGGGAGATTGGCTTCAGCTACTCTTCTCCAGGAACAGTTCTCTAATTTCAGCCTGAGGTGGGCACGCTAGACAGGGCTGGACAGGGAGATGGATGGGCAAAGAAGGCCGGGGAAGCTCCAAGAGTCTCTTGTGATGAGGGGTCATTAGGTTGGAGTCTCCACCTCAGCTCTCTGTGGATCCTCCTTCTTTTCTAGACCAAGGACACTTATCACGTACTTGTTACAGTGAAAGGATAAAGGTAAATGGTGTAGTGTTCTTGGAGGAGCTTAAATTATGACACCCAAAAGAGAGAAAGTACTGTGAGACAGGAAAGAGAACCAAAATGACAAACTAATACCACAAATCCATGCACCTCTCCCATATCTATTGCTACCACTGTTGGCTGAGTCACCATAAGCTCTTAGCGGGCTAGGGGGAATTCTTCTTCTTCTTCTTCTTCTTCTTCTTCTTCTTCTTCTTCTTCTTTTTATTCTTGACTTCTTTCAATATATTCGTCACACAAAAGTCAGCAGTTTTTTCTCAGCTAAATTCACATTATGTCTCTCTTCTGTTTAGAACAATGCTGTATCTTCTCCTTGTGCTTTAAAAAGACTCCAAACCCTTTGCTTTGATCTACAAAACGCTGCATGATCTAGCCCTTTAAGAACTCATCAAAGGTATCTCCTACCTTTTTCTTCTCTCCCTACTGTAGTGACTTTTTCTGATTCCCAAATTTTCCAAACCTCTGTCTGCCTCAGGACCTTTGCATGGGCTGTTTCTGCAGCTGGGAAGTCTCTTCTCTGGCTGATTATCCCCCCTCACCTCCAAGAGGCCTCCCTAGCATCCTGTCTAAGGCAAACCCTCCCTTGCTTTCTTTTTCTCTATTATAAACTCTGATTACAGTAGTCGCCCCTAATCCGTAGGGGATATGTTCCCAAGCTCTCCACTGGATGCCTAAAACTGTGGATAGGACTGAACTTTATACAGACTATTTTTTCCTATATGTACATACCTATGATAAAATTTAATTTATAAATTAGGCACAGTAAGAGACTAACATTAATAATAAAGCAATTATAATAATACACTGTACTAAAAGTTATGTGAATGTGGTTTCTTTCAAAATACCTTAATGTTCTGTACTCATGCTTCTTTTTTTTTTTAATTTTTTTTTTAATGTTTATTTATTTTTGAGACAGGGAGAGACAGAGCATGAACAGGGGAGGGTCAGAGAGAGGGAGACACAGAATCCAAAACAGGCTCCAGGCTCTGAGCTGTCAGCACAGAGCCCGACGCGGGGCTCGAACTCACGGACCGCGAGATCATGACCTGAGCTGAAGTCGGCCGCCCAACCGACTGAGCCACCCAGGCGCCCCACATGCTTCTTCTTGGGATGATGTGAGATGATTAAATGCCTACGTGATGAGACAAAGTGAGGTGAATGGTGTAGGCGTTGTGACATAGCATTAGGCTGCTATTGACATGCCAGTCTGTCAGAAGGAGGGTCGTCTGCTTCTAGATCACAGTTGACCTCGGGTAACCGAAAGCACAGAAAATGCAACTGTGGATAAAGGGGGACTACTGTACTTCCTTCAAAGCAGCTGCCCTGGTTTATAATTTATGTACTTATTTATTTTCTTTTGTCCACCCATAAGCTCCAGGAAGTTCACATTCATTTGTGTTTCCCCACCATACTTGCTTGAAACATAAGACGGTGTCCAGGAAATATTTGCCAAAGCAGTAAATAAATTTTTTTTTCCAATAAATTTTTTTTTGGTTTATTATTATTTTTTCTTTCTGTGAAAGAAAAACGTAGAAAATTCAGAAAGTCACAGAGAAGCAAGAAAAGAGAGAACAAAATAACAAAAACAAAACAAAAAGCCCAACGTGCCAGATTTATAGCCAATCAAGGTGTCACTTTGGCACATTGCTTTTAAATTTCTTTCTTTGCAATTTTCCTCGGTGGAGTTGTTTCTACCATTAAGACAATTGGGCATGATATAACGTTATGCATATTTTCCCACATCATTAAGGCTTTTTTTTTTCAAGCATCTTTTTTTAAAGCTTCGTAATCTTCCTACAGGGGACGCTGAATTCCATAACCACTGCCCTATTGTTAGACTGTTTCCATTTCCCCAGTTGTAACAGGCTATGAGATACAGCTTTGTATACAAATCTTTTCTTCCGCCATGTCTGCTGGTTACCTTAGGACCCATTCCCAGAAGGGAAATTACTGAGCAAAAAGCAAATGAGCATTTTTCAAGCTACAGATTCTGGAACTGCTCTCCAGACACACCGCTTCAGTCTCCCAGGGTCTCCACCAACCCAGCCACCTTTGGCTCTGAGGACGTTCTGCAGTGAAATAACCATTTCTTTGAGCTCTCATAAAGGTGAGTATCTTTTTCCATTTGTTTCCTAGTCATTTGCTGACGGAGCCCCCCTAACCCAAGATGGGGGTTCGTGCAGTCTGCGAAGGGGACATGGTAGCCCCCAACTCTCCCTGACTGTGGGGGAATCAATTCCACCGCTCCCCAACCCTGCAAAAAACCCGGGCTGGCTGTCTGTGGTTTATCAGGGAGTTGGGAGTGAAGGGGGTGAGAGGCCGGGAACGTAGCCAAATGCTCCAGCCCAAGCAATGGCAGTCGTAGTGTCTTAGAACCGATATGCTTCTTTGGCTAGGTCTGTGAAGAGGAAGGGGCCTGGGCTGGAGGGCTGCCTGAGGGAGGAGGTAAGATCTGTCCAGGCCCTGGCAGCCACAGGTTCTCCAGGTGGGAGTCCTGGGCCTCCCGCTAGGCATTTCCAGGCCTCCTGAGGAAAGCAGTAAATAAATTTTGAACTTCTTTCCCCTTCATTCTCACAGAAAGTACAGGCAGTTGTATAGGCCACAGTTTCCCCCTTCCTCCGTGTCTTTGCACACATAGCTCCTTCTGTCCGGACTGCCTGTTCCCCTCACCCGATCTCCAAACTCCTACTCATTCTGCCTTAAGACCCATACCACTCTTTCTTCTTCTGTGAGGCTTTCTCTTATCTCTCTTTTGTGTCTCCACACTACACACATAGATCCCTATTAGCATTTTTGACACCTTGTTGTAATTCTGTGTTCATATTTCTGTACCCCTATGCTGTAATGGGGAGCTCTCTGAGGACAGGAGACATTGAGTATACATACCTTTACAAGGAGCCCACAGAGTTTTACACACACCACAGAGAGAGACAGGATGCAGGGCAAGCTGGCCACTCCTGGTGAATTCTGCCAAGCGGCAGGGTTGATGGTGGGGTCCCAAATCCTTCCCCCCACCCCCCACCGTCGAACAAAGAGCTGCCTATGAACAGGGAGGATGGCACCCTTCCCCCGCACCGGCCCCATTCAGAGGTGAAAGCAGCCTGTGTCCATGCCTTGATAGGGTTTTCCCTTCCTTTGAGAGGAGAACATTCTCAAGGCAGATTTTCAAGCTGAAGTCATCCAGAACAAAAGCTGCTTGCCAGCTGTGGCCCAGCAGCCCAGCACCCCCTCCCCTCCCCCTGCAGCCCCAGTGCCATTACCGCCTAATGGGAGAGGGGTGTGAAAACTTCCGGCGAAACATCTGGTCGGGGCCACTGTCAGCTGGCGAGACGGAGACCAGCGAGTTCCCCATCTGATTTCCTGAGACTGCTAGAGTGCCGAAGCCAAAGAGAAAGTGAGGAGGAGGAGGAGGAGCGGCCTGCCCTGGGGTGAGGCTGTCAGGAAGGCCGAGGCCTGTGGCACAGCCACGCTCACTCTCCACTCTTTCTCTCCCCGGTGGCCACCAGTAGACTTCTGCTTGGCCTGTGCTTGTGAACTCAGGCCCGTGAGAATGAGGACTCACTCTCTGCTTAGTATATGGACGATCTGAAGGGCAGACTTCTAGCAACCTGGTGAGCAGAACTGAGTTTGTGTTCGTGCTAACTTAGGTCCCTGTTCTTGTCAGAATTTCCCACCTTCTCTTAACACTGTGTCTCCCACTCCTTCCCCAAGGATCCTCCTGCTCTCCCACTGATATCTGCCTTCCCCGGAGTAGTAGAGCTGGGACACCAAGACTGTATTCCGGATCTTTCTTTTTGTGTCTTTGCATTCTGAAAGGCGGCTGTTCTGACAAAGATTTCTGAGGTACTTTGGAAAGAAATGGTAACACCTCAGTACGTTCGGGGATTTTTTTTTTTTTTTTTAACAGTGACTTCTCTCGAAGGCCCAAAAATACATACATAAGTACATACGTACATACTTACGTACCGATGTACGTGCATACATGCATGTAACAATTTTTTAAAAATCCTCAAAGGAATAAGTGGAAATTTCAGATTCTGTGGTAGGACTTTGGAGGCAGATTTACATTTCAATAATTCCTCAAGTCATTTCCACCTAGACAGGGGAATCCGGGTCTGATTTTCCCTCTTGAGACCCTGGAATACATACCCAGATGAATATGAGTTTGGATTTGTAGAGGGTCCAGGCTGGCTAGTCAACTGTGTGTAAACTCGCTGCCACCCAACAGAGCAGACATTATCTTAATGGCACTGATAGATCAGGAGTGTCACACATCATTAAAATAGCTGATTGATTAGAAGAAAATAATTAGCTTGCCCTGCTTTGCTGGAAAGCCTTTTGACATACCAGGAAGGAGATATGGAAGGGACAGGGGTCACCCATCTTTTGATCATTTGTTTTCCCTCCAAGGTGATGAAAAAGGCCCTGATAACCCGTAGGCAAGGGAAGGAATATAAACAAGTCGTGGTTCTTCTTTGCCATTTACTCCCAGAGAAGCTCTCTACGGACTTTCTGGAGTGTGGTATGTTTATTTCAGTTACATAGATACACTTCTTTAAATCAAACACTCTGTTAGTGCCTCGGAGTTGTAAATCAGTGGTTCTTTTCAAGTGACTTGATAGAATGTGATATTCTGCTTTCCTTTGACAAGATATAAACACAGAAACCTAAATATTATAATCAAGGCCAGCCATTGGCAGGGCTGTGAAGAAGGGCATGTAGATCTCGTGGCTTTTCGGTGCCCTTCTTGCCTTCCATGTATGTGTCTTCCTTGGAGTTCATAGTCACCCTCTTGTCCACTTGGGAGAGAAGTTGGCAAACTTATTTGTTGCTAAGAGTGATAGGGTTTAAGGCATCTTTATGCTCAGAGAAAGAAATCTATTGGATAATTCAGTTTTACACCAGCCGAGTGCATTTTAGCCAAAGGCACAGAGATTCTTAAGCCAAAGGATGTCTCTGGAGATGTGTTTTGCTGATGGTCCTTCTCACTTGTCCTGGAAATCATGTTCGTGACTCAATGGGTCCCCTGAGACTTCCACATCTTCGGGGGGACAGAAGATAGAGTCAGAGCAAATCCAAATCACGTGGGAGCCTTCAGCTAGTTCTGAGAGGTACCGCCTGCCTCACTCCCCATCCTTACTCTCTCTCCATTGCTGCTTCCAAGAACCATAGAGGAAAATAGTTACCATACTTGTGTTAGAAGATAAAATAGTGGAACACCATTGGTCTGGAGAAGAGAATCTGAGTTTGGGAGTCAGTAGGAATTGGACATTCTGCCCCTTCTCAGGGAGTGACCTTGGGCACATTACTTAATGTCCCCACAGCTACAGAATACTGATTTTACAAAGCCTTACAAAGCCAGGGGCACCTGGGTGGCTCAGTCAGTTAAATGTCCAACTTCGGCTCAGGTCATGATCTCACACGACCTCACACGGTCGTGAGTTCATTTGAGCCCCACATCGGACTCTGTGATGACAGCTCAGAGCCTGGAGCCTGCTTCAGATTCTGTGTCTTCCTCTCTCTCTGCCCTTCCCCCTCTCATGCTCTGTCTCTGTTTCTCTCTCTCAAAAATAAATAAACATGAAAAAAATTTAAAAAACAAACAAACAAACCTTCAAAAAAACAAAGCCTTACAAAGCTTGCCTAAGGTAATGTAAGAGAAAATGCTTAGCTACTAAATATTAGTTTTCTTCCCTTTTACAAAATAAGAACTCTGAATTTTGCTTGAATATAATCTACTGACTCAACTGTTAATCGACTTGTAGAGACTTTTTTTTTTAAGATGACCTCATTGACCTCCATTTTGAGCTTAAAAATAATATGCGTTCTTTGTAGAAATTTGGGGATCTAAAAGAAAAGAGAAGAGAAAAGAAAAAAAAAACAAAAAAAAGATAAAAGAAAAATCCCCTATAACTTTTCCTCAGGCAGAATCACTCATTTTTCTATTTTTTTTTAATTCCAGTACTTTTGCAATGCATATGGGTCCCCCCGCCCCCCCTTTTTTAAACAATGTTTGCCATCATACCACACACACACATTCTGTTCAGTGGTTCTCATTCTCCTCCATCATGAGCACTTCCCTGTTCTCAGACACGCATAGTGTGTGTGTGTGTGTGTGTGTGTGTGTGTGTGTGTTATAGTTTCTGCCATCACTAATGGGAGTAAGACAACACTTGTTCTCCTGGGACACATATCAGTTACTGAAGTGACTGCTCTCAGGGCAGACGTAGTAGGCACTTTTTGATTGCTATTTATAATACCTTCATTTCCAAGGCTGGCTATTGGCAAGATCTTGTGTTCTTCTTTGGATTTTTGTCTTTGGAATGACCAGATGGGAGTAAGGATGTAGGATGTAGGATGGCGGTGAATTTCAGTCTACGTCTTCCTTCCACTGGCCAGAAGTCCCCTCTGCATTTAATGAAAAAAGGTCATGCCTCAAAAGTGTTCTCAGGAAAGGTCCTTAAATCCACAGCTGGCCCCAGGGCAGCACAGAATTGCTTCAAAATTGCTTTTAGAGAATAAATGTATGCATGAGGCAAGGGGCCTTCCATTCATGCAGAAATAAGGATTTCAGGGTGCTTATTGTTATTCTCAGCATGATTTTGTGGGTAACTTTTAACTTTCTCTTTTATGTCATTTAACATCTCGGTGCCTCAGTTTCCTTACCTGTAATATGGAGATAATAGCAGCACTTATCTAGTGGAGAAGTAAATGAATGAATACATGTGAAATGCTTTCCACATTGCCTGGCAAAGAGCAAGTGCTCAATAAACCATGGCTATCATCATCATCATTATCATTGTCATTATTATGGGCCTTTCTATATTTTCCCTACTTTCTGCTGTAAGTTCAACTACCCATCCACACAACATTTTTAAAAAGGCATAACATACAGCCATGGGAATATTGCATCTTAGGCCAACAAAGTGAAACAGAATTGGGAGCATTTGTTGGGTACCAGGAGAGGAGGTTGTGGATATAGACACAGAAGGACAGGAAAGAACCCAAGGGAGGGAGAAAGAAAACTGAGAAAGGAAGGGACAAGTAATGGGTTGGCCCAAATTCAGGGAGGGGGACGGGCCAGTCATGTGTTTTTAAAAATTACTCCATTGGACTTGGGCCCACTACTCTAGCACCTTGAGAAGGGAGCTCACGGAACTTTATGCTGCTCCCCATCCTCTCCCCAGCCTGGAAAGGTGCAGGGGGCGGGCAGGGGAAAGTGAGAAAGGGGTACGAGTAGGAGTTGGAAGATGAGAAAATTGCAACTTGGAAAGGTAAATCAGCTTCTGAAAGGCTCTCCGCTAACTTCTGGCAACACTGGGTCTGGAACTCAGCTTTCAGGATATCCAACCTAGACCTCAATACCTCTTTATTCCCACCTGCTATTGTCTCTCTGTACCTGGAGACCAAAACAGCAAAACTGACCCAAGAATTCAGAATCTGCATTTTGGCCATTATGGTCGCCATACATTGAGTGTGGAATAAGGATGGCCTATTGAAGGCTCTATCAGTGGTCTGTGCAGGATTGGAAAACATCCATGTGCCACGGCCTGCCCTCCACTGCGCCTCTTCCCCAACTACCAAGCCTTCTTGTGGTGTTTTCTAGACCTGCATGTTCTTGCAGGGAACAGCCAGGGCAGATGCCAAGCCAATTACTTTATCAATTAATGGCTCATTGTATCCACTGTACAAGATGTAAGGGAAAGAATCTATTGGATATTTTAGTTTTATACAAGCTAGTGAGTGCGTGTTATCAAAGTGACTTGATTGAACAAGACTCAGGAATTTTCTCCACTTCTGGGCTAATGGCTTAGTTTCTGGAATTCTAAGTTTTTGCATGTAGGTTGGCCATAGACTCTATGAAAACACTGTTTTTACCATTTTCTTTTCTTTTCTTTTCTTTTCAGCGTTGATAGTGTATTTTGGTGCTACAATTTTGCAAACAATGGTCAGACTTAAGTATATTTTTTCATATGCAGGAATATCTGTGATTTTTCTGTCACTCATTTTGATGGATTATTGGATCAAATAGAAATGTGTGCCCCGTGAAAGAAACTTTTGTTTGTTTGTGTTTGTGTTTCTAAAAGGTTGGCAGTAAACTTTGAAAGTAAACCTGTTGCTGCCTTACCATGTCTTTCTAGGTACCCCATTGAGACTGGGCCAGCACTGCTTTGCTCAAATAATTTAATTTTGATCAAAGGCAATTTATTTTTATTATTGTTTTAAATATGAAATTTACTGTCAAATTGGTTTCCATACAACACCCATGCTTATCCCTCCCTCCCACCCCCCATCAACCCTGTTTGTTCTCAGAAAGGCAATTTAATACAAGGAACAGGGAAAAAAGTAGAATTGGCCTCCATTATTTAAGATTATTTAGTGATATTTTCTATTTAAGAAGGTGTGGGTTGCATGTCTCTGCTATCTGGCAGCCACTGAAAAAGCCACAGCAGGAAACAAAAGATTGAAACCCAAGGAAGATCGTTCGGTAGGATGCAGTCTTACAACATTAGGCTGGGATAGACTCTGAGACACAATTCCTTAAAAGACGCCCTGTGTTTCAAAGAGGAGGGTTGGTGTAAAATACAGGGTGCTCTAACTTATGTTTCTAGAAGTGATATTTTATTCCCATCCCAAAACTTTACAACACCTGGGAAAATAAGTAGGAATGTCATTGTGGTAATGAACCTTAAGCGGATGATGACAATTTTGAGATACGTGCCCAAATAGGATAGCCCTCATTTTCCTCATTCCTCTTAAGGTGGTGGTCTGGACGTGTTCATGTCTAAAACTTGTAGCAGAAGGCCTGTTGGAGTCTCCGCCTCTGAAGGAGGTGAGGGCTCCCTTTGTTCCCTTTCTGGAGTTACTCCGGAGCTATACAGATTAAGACCAGCAGATGGCATGCGGCGTCAGGATCCTGGACACTTGGAACCTGGGAAAGCCATCTTTTCTCTCCCATAAAATTCTGAACTTTAGTTAGGAAGAGAAGTGTGCTTATTTCAGCTATTAGCTATTGTGCTTGATAATTTGGCTGTCTTTCTAGGATGTCTAGGTTACCTGTGGTGGAAACAAAACTAAATATAACCCGGACACCATTTTGCTTGCGTCTTAAACTGGAAACAGGCTTGTGCAGAACACTCTTGGGAGCCTCACCGGGTGGCGTGGAATGGAATAGCAGGACAGGCAGAGGACAGATTCCTGGAAGAAGAGAATGAGAACTCCATCCCTGTGTGTTGTGAGAGAAGAAGCAAATGATCAATACAACCCACTCCATCCCCCTTCCCCCAGCCCACAGCGAAGATGCCTGGAATTAGAGCAGAGTTTCCTAATATGCCTGCATCAGGAATATAGCTGGAGATAGCCGAAAGTATCACTTCAGGGTTTGAAAATAGATCATTTCCACACTTACCAAGCAAGATTTAACTTCATCTCCTTGTTTTCAGTTTAGCACCTTGGCCTGGTCCTCCTCTCGGCCTGGCATCCCTGAGCATGGGACTTCAGCAGAGAACAAATGTCTAGCCTTCTAAGAAGAGAGAGAAGAGGACCAGAAGGGTGGAAATATAAATGCCTGGCTGCACAGAGGTGGATGAGGGAACCCAGAGATCTACCTTCTATAGACCTTCAACCAAACTGTGTTTTAGCCTCATGCTTCATCTTCACTCTCTGCGGTACGTAGTGGCTCTGAAGCCTGAATCTTTCTGGGGGTCTTGTGAAAAAATTGTTCATGAAAAAAAAAACCAAAAATTCTCAGCGTGCCTGGATGGCTCAGTCAGTTGGTTAAGCGTCTGACTCTTGATCTCTGCTCAGGTCATGATCTCATGGTTCGTGAGTTTGAGCCCCAAGCCCTGAGTCAGGCTCTATGCCAACAGCACAGGAGCCCGCTTGGGTTTCTCTCTTCCGCTCACTCTCTGCCCCTCCCACACTTGTGCGCGCGCGCTCTCTCTCTCTCTCTCTCTCTTAAAATAAGTAAATAAACTTCAACAAGAAATTTTCCGTTAACAGATACCTGCCATTCTGTCATACCCCTGCTCTACATTTTCCTAGTTTCTTACACCAGTCTTACTTTCCCAGGTAAGAACTTCCCAGCATCCCTTGTAGCCAAAGAGCAGGCATGTGCCCTAAGATCCACCAATCAAACACCCACGTGAAACTCTGACCCGGAAGTCAGCAACATGAGGAAACAGATTGGATTCTGAGCACGGTGCCTTCATTTTGCAGGTGAAGGTGGTGGTGGCAGCAATATCCCTTCAGTATGAGGTTCTGAGCTGCATTCCTCGGGGTTTAGCCTTGAGCTTCTTCTTCTTCAGATCTCCCGATGCATCTTAATAAATAACTTTTAATGAATTTTGCTTAAAGCAGCATGGATTTTATAGTTTGCAATTAAAAGAAAGAAAGAAAGAGAGAGAAAGAAGTAAAGAAAGAGAAAGAAAGAAAGAAAGAGAAAGAAAGAGAAAGAAAGAAAGCAGGCAGGCAGGCAAAAGAAAAGAAACACTAATAAACACATTTGGTCAGTGAAAGTAGGGTAAATCTAAAAACGTGGAACTGGGTTTGGGGATGGGAGCCACAGTTGGGTAGAGGTGAGGTATCTTTTGTCATGCACCAAGTGCTAGGGTTAGCCATTACTGCTTTCCTAAAGGAGGTGCCCTCTGACTGTGGCCACAACCTAAGGTGGAGAAAATCCCCAAGATCTGGAGCTTTGAAAGGCTGACAA
The DNA here is from genome assembly GCF_023721935.1 of Panthera uncia. Lineage (NCBI taxonomy): Eukaryota > Metazoa > Chordata > Mammalia > Carnivora > Felidae > Panthera > Panthera uncia. The sequence continues at coordinate 88,359,765 of NC_064809.1, forward strand.
AGACAACCACTTCTTTATCCCCCCCAAAAGCACTTAGAAACAATGACATCAAGCTAGTAGCCTCAGCTGGAAATGCTGTGTGACTTTATCTCATCAATTAAGAGTTCTCTGTAAGAGGGGCACCTGGATGGCTCAGTCAGTTGAGTGTCTCTTGATTTTTGACTCAGGTTGTGATCCTGGGGTTGTGGCATCATGAGTTGGGCTCCATGTGGAGTATGGAGACTGCTTAGGATTCTCTCTCTCTCTCTCTCTCTCTCTCTCCTTCTGCCCTTCCCCCACTCGCACTCTTTCTCTGTCTCTCTAAAATAAAAATTAAAAAAAGAAAAGTTCTCAGAAAAAAACCTTGTTCAGACCCATTGGAAAATTTCAGGTTCAGGGGTGTCTCACCATGAAAAGTTATGATTTCAAATTGTCTCAAAGAAGCAGGCATCGAAGAAGGAGTAGGAAGAGACAGATCACTAATGTCACATGTAAAGAGAGGGAATCTTCCTACTTAAACACAGTCCACACAGGATCTCTGGCTGTGTCTGTATGCACATGCAGTTGACAGGAAGTGGAAGAGAGGGCAACTAAGATTTTTAGGAAACCCATTGTCAAAGACACCTCAAGCCTGGCTGCCAACCGCCTGTGATTTTATCCTTAAAACTAATCCTAGGCCACTAGTTCTGCACCAGCATGAAGAAGTGTATGGAAGGTGTGTATTTTCCAAGAAAGCTATGTTCTTTATTACTCACCAAGCATGAATTAACATGGGATAATTAGCAGGGAGTTCATCCCAGAGGGCAGCTTCTAGAATCACCAACCAAGTAAATACCTGAGCTGGAAGTCATCGCTATTCTTATTCAACAGGACTGATTATTTCCTTATTGCTTAATGACTGCCGAGGTCTCCCATTCTTCTATTTTTTAAACTGGAAATTTTACAAATCTTTGGTTGTCCTGTTTTTTTTCTCCACTATTTTTTAATGGGTGTGTTGAGAGACAATTTGTCTTGGAACTTTGGGCTTTCAATAGATAATAGTTTGAAAAATTAGTGTTACTAGAAGTCCTTACTATTTAAATAGAAGATTCTTCAGAGGAAGAAAGACTATAATGAGAAGGAATATGTTCTGGACTCAAAATAGTAGTCAGATATCTTAGCAAGGACTGAGATCTTGAACAGTCTCCAGATACCAGTAAGAATCATTGTATTACCCTCTTTCTCATCTGTTGGATTTTTTTTTTTTTCCTTATTTTTACATGTGGTGAATGAACTGGGAGAGGAGAGGAGAAGTGGTCTAGAAAGGATTAAGGTGAGTGTGTAGATAGGATGTCCTTATAATGACTTCTTACTTGATCTCTATCCAAACGGTCCCACCCTTCTTCTCAACCCAAAGCTTATAGTATGGTACCAATGAAAAAAGCTCAAACCCCTTTGCAGGTATGTAGAAGCAGTTTGGAATAGACTGTGGGTGGGTGGGGTTGTGGAGTGGGAGGAGCTTGTGGCTTTTCCAAATCAGCCCTGATTTAGAGCTTATAATTCTACCATCATTTCCTATCCACAAGTGCTATCTCATCTTTTTGGTTCCCTTTATTTCTACCCCACCTCATGAGATAGATTAGATAGGTAGGTAGATAGATGATAGATAGATAGATAAATAACAGAGGAAACAAAGCCAAGACCCTTGTGGGTGTAGCAGAAGGTTGAAGGAGGTCTTTGTGTCACGGTAAGGACAATAACTTAAAGACCTCCCCATTCTCAAGGTTAGGAAGACTCTTGGCCACTTCTACTAACAGAGATTCTAACAGCACCACAACCCCTGGCACCACGCCCACTGTTTCTTGGGTCCCTTCCCTCTTCTTTTCCTGCTTGCCTCTCAGGTGTCATAATCTCCACCAAGCCCTACTAGTTGTGCCCAGATTTGAATGCAGAACAATTTGGTTTTCACTCTAGCCTTCCGTCTTCTTCCAGACTCTGGATCTGATTTGTCTTTTATACTCAATTACCCATGAAGGTATTATAATAGAGACTGTCTCTCCCCAAGAAGAATTCTGACGTAGCTGTTAATTATCCTTTAATCCTTTTACCCACAACTGATAAAACTAGTTGCTTTGGGGTTTTCTGTTTGTTTTGGTTTGTGTTTGGCTTTTGCTTACTAGAATGGCTATCCTTTTGGCGAAAAGCGCTCATATAACAAGTTTCAGAAAACTCAGAAAGGCGCAAAGAAGTGAAAAATCTGTAACATCCCAAACTCGGTATCTCTTAAGGAAAGTCCCCATTTCTCCCATGTCTCATTCACGTACTTCAATCTCCCTCTCCAAACAAAGGATCAGTGGCTTGAGTTTTCAGGGCCGTCCCACTCAATTTTAGAGAAATATAGATCCTATTTGAGATCCAAGGAGGCATTTGTCAGCATTAAGTGCCTCCCTCATCTCCATCCATGCCCACAATATTTGGCAAAACCCCAAACAATATAGTCTGTGGTTTGGGATTGTAGCTGGTTCCTTGTTTCATTCATGTTGGAGACATTTTTCCCTCCTATTTTTGTTCCTTTTATTGTTTTCATTGGATTTTTAGGAAGAGGAAGGGCATAAATGTTTTTACTCACTTGCCTTTAACAAGAAGATCTACCTTTTAAAATAATTACATGTCTGCTTTTGATTTTTTACTTCAAGGAAGAGTTAAGGGAAGGATGTATGTGAAATGTAATGAATTTCCAGTTTTTTAGGTGCCTGATAAAGAGGAGCTTTCCTCAACGGGGGTCAGTTCTGTTCTGATGACGGCCTTCCCATGGCACTGGTACCATGGTTAGAATTTTCCCAGGGAGAGATGGCCTTGCTCCCTGGGAGCTGTCACCATAGATGGCCCTCGCTGAGAGTAGACCACAAATTACACCAGCTGCAGACACTTACAAAGCACATGAAGGGAGGGCAGAGGCTGGTGCCCAAAGATGGAGAGGAGTCACAACTCAGCTGTAGAACAGCAGGAGCCGGCGGAGAAAGACAATCTGAGAAAGACCTGCCTCCTCCTGTTCCCTGAGGATCAATCCCCCCATTATCCAGTCACCATCTTGGGAAGAATAAAGGGAGGAGGGAAGGTCCTTAGAAGGTGGAGAATCGGCTCTGATAGGGAATTTCACCATGGACAAGAGCAAATTCAGCCCCCCTCCCCTTTTATTCACCCTGGAAGAGACTGTTCCTTAGCAAGTTTATTCCTGCCATCTGTAGGAACGAGAGCTTCAGAGCAAGATTAAATCAGTTATAGAAAACAAATAAGCTACTGTTTTTGTACAGCTGATTCGTAAGGTGTAAATCCTGACCCCGAAACATCTGTGATTTTAGCTTCATCTTTCTGCAAGAGGCAGTCTGCTAGAAGGAAAACTGCACAGGGCTGGAGCTGACCTCCATTTACTCCTACCTCTGCTACTAACTAGCTGTGTGATCTTGATTAAACACGTAATTTTCTAGTTCTCAATTTCATCAACTCTAAGAGGTGGGGGTTGGACCAGATCAGTGATATTCAAATGTTTTTATTTCGTTTTTTAGCTGTGCCATTCCATTAAACAAAATCTTACTTAGATGGACAATATATAAAACAGAGTTGAGTTTCCTCTGGAGTTTCCTCTGGCAGAATGGGGAGGAGGCATCTGGGACCCCATGCATGAGGGAGTTCCTTGGGCATCCCCAGAAGTCTCTAAAGTCATTAAAGACTACAATCTCTGTGTTTTTTTTTTTTTTTTTTTATTCTAATCCTCAATGATTCACTCTCTGCCCAAGGCCTGGAGTGGCTGGCAGGAGCATGAAATAATCTGTTCTGTCATCCCTGGGTATCTGAGGAAATTGGTGCTAATTTGTCCTTTTGGGGACAAATCAATTATCTTCGTGTTAAAACCAAAAAATTCCCAGAACTCTATGGTGGCTGGGGATTCTGTTGTTTACAACTAAGAAAAAGAGAGAGAGAGAGAGAGAGAGAGACAGACAGAGAGACAGAGAGTGTGAGCAGGTACGTTCGAGGTAACAACCCAGGAACCATGAGCTAAATATGAGCTAGAAATTGTGTTACCACTGTGTGGCCAACATGGCGGAGTCATGTCCAGTGAGCTCTGACAACGCCCCAAGAAGCGGGTATGATCCTCGTTTCATAGACAAAAATACTGTAGCACGTTAACTAACTTGCTCAAATATCATACAAAGAATCGCATTTTCTTTAAAACAACAAAAACCAAAAAGCATTTACCATCATACGTAAGGTGTTCACATATACAGTTAACCAAAACCATGGAACTTCTCATCCCACAGAACCTACCATTCAGTGACTCCCAGAGCTTTTTGCACATGAAATGGATAAGGAAAATGTCTGAGACAAACAATCTGAATTTTAAATGCAGATCAAAGTCCTTGCAGCAGCGAAGAAAGCCTGTGGGTATTTCATGGAGGTTTACCAAGAAAGCAGGCATCTTTGCCTCCACTTCATGAACTTATATTTTAAGAAGCTCAGCCATTCCAGTCCATGCAGAAAAAGACTCTCAAAGGGATATTTACAATGTGGATCTTATATTAAACATTTGGTTTTATATGCTTAAATATTTATAAAAGCATATGTGGAATAAATTTTAGTCCACAAACTGAAGTGTGCAAAACATATCAATTTCTTTATTTCTTTAAATCAACTTTGTTTTCTGACTCTCAGCCTCCATCCTTCCTCTAAAGTGGCAAGAGCATCCACCTCGTCCTTGTTAGGGCGCCCTCTCCTACCCAAAGTCACACCAGAAGGTTTACTCGGGAAATGACGATTGAGGAAGGGATGTCCTATCTGTCAAGGCACCGCTGACATCTGCACCATGAGGCCCGCCGTGGTACCCTGGATTTTGGTGGCGCCATTGGGGGTTAGGGGGCTTTGTGGAGGATGCCTCCCTCTCGGCACACCAAGAAGTCACCTCCTCTGCAGCTGCATGGCCACGGGACCCGTGTAGTTTCACACCACCTGGTGCTCAGAAGAACCCCGGATTTTTTTTAATGCTCTGCTGTTGCCATCTTCAGACTGGAACAAGGGACCCATGGTTTCATTTTCCACTGTGTCCTGCAAATTCCTCGGCGGTCCTGCCTGTGGCTTTAGTTACCACCCCCTCTGCTCACCTTCTCTGTGGTGTTTGCAATCCTCCGTCACCCCATTCTGTAGAAGAGCTTCTCTCTGACTCCCTCCCCTCCTCACCCCCCCATGCTTTGTCCCTCTTCCTTAGAGTCTGGGGCACTCATTTCCTCAATGGCTGTAGGTATTTACAAAAAGAGAAAGCAAAGAAAAAACAGGAAAAGCCACAGTTTTCTGGGGCTTCTGCCTTTCATCCTGCACAACTCCCTGAAGGAAGGAACTGGTTCCTACTTGAAATGGGAAAAGAAGAGAAAACCAGTATGCGGGGAGAAAACCCACACCTTCAAAATTCGGTGAATTATGTTGTTACGCATACGGTTGCATTTGAATTAACGGTGAGTTATTTGCATCATCAGTTTTGATGATTTTGGCCTATGCGATATGTCTCTAGGATAGATCCCCAACACATACGGGTGAACCCGTAGAAAGTGAGGACATAGAGACCTAAGCTGGGTATCGCTTTTAGTAGGGTGACCATAGACATTCTGGCTCAAGCTGGGGCACTTTTGAAAGGGGCGCCATTCATTTACCTCAGAGCAGTAAGAGTGAACTGGGGCCACCACGGGCAAACAAGGGTATGTGGTCATCCAATCTGTAAGTGCCAGAGTCAGGATTTAAACCCAGGTCTGTGTGACTCTCACTGTTTTGGGTATTAATTAGAATATTAATCTGTGACTAGCTCGGTCAACTGCCATGAATGGTTTATCCTACATCCGTTCTGTTGTGGCCCTGTTGACATGGCCTGAGAAAGACTAGGTTCACAACTGAAGAATTTTATTCATGAGAGCCCAAGAACTGCATTCCTCGGTTGCAATTGGCCAGTCCTCCAGGCATGAATGAGGAAAGTTTCATCTTCAATATTTACTGAAAACAGACGCTGAAGTTTGAGAAGCAAATGTAAAGTGCTCATTCCAAAAGCCTCTTTATATACATGTTAAATCAGTTTGTGGGAAAGAGACCACAGAGATTGTTTAAACATTCATCCTGATGACACAACTGTTCTAAAATATGCAGTTCCTTCTAGTTATATGGGGAATTAATTGCATATGGAGGAAGTCATCTTTTGAAACTGGATTAAAAGGAAATAGTTCATAATTCAGTGATATCAACATGCACACCATTGTGCCTGGGACTCAGCTTCGCCCCGTTTTTCTTATCTCAGCCACTGTCTGAAGACGTTGTTTTCTCGCTCAAGGCGTCATGACTGAGCTATGTAGCTCTGCGGAGAGAAAAAAAAAAAAAAAAATCTGGGGCCAGAAGGGAAGAGATCTGACTTCAGCACACTTGTGCTGTTGGGAGTCTCTTTCTGACCTTGGATTCTGGAGTCCGGCTCACTTCTCCACGTCGTCCATTGGTGGAGGACTCGAAGTCCCCCTGTACCCTTGAACTCCATCAGCGTGACACAGCTGGCATTTGGGAGCACAATGTCTTCTCTCACCACAGAGCACATTTTGATATTCATCCTTAAATGCATTACCCATCATTCTTTGCAGGGTCTCTTGTTAACCACAAAGCAGTTAGATAGCTATGTTTAGAGAGAAACAGCTCCTTATCTGTTGCACTCCAAGGGAAATCAGCAGTTTCCTAGAGATGGTCTTAGCGCTACTCTGGGGCTCCAGTTTCTCTACGATACAATCAGCCGTCAACCGAAGCTACGGAAAGTGGTGAAACTCCCCCGTTATGTCTTACTCATGGCAGTAATCACGCTTTGAGTACATCTGTTGTTTTTAAATTTCCAGCCCCATTAAATCTCCCCTTTTTTTTCTTTTTCTTTTTTTTTTTTTTAAGATACGAGGAGTTGACAATACCCATACTCGCTTTGAAGTACCCTCACTTAAATGAGTGATTTGAAAAAGAATCGAGACATGAGGCAATCCTGAAAATATGAATAAAAGAATATAAATATTTCTCCAGCCTCTCTAGTCTTCATTAAAACACGCAAGAGGAAGAAACTGGTTTGCCCTTCTATATTTAATTTGGACTCTAACCTCTTTGAAAACTTCAGCAATGTGATTAATTTCCGCTTATCTTACAGAATGTCTCCCCACCTATAAATAAGTCTATTCTTCTTCAGAAGAGCATAAATATGCCTCCCGCTTTACGGTTATTTTTAATATCTCTTACTTACAATTGTAATGAGACCTATTTTCAGGACAATAGCTAAGTATCCGTTACATTTCCATTATGCTCCATTAGTTTCATGGTTGGAAAACTTAAGCGCAATAAGCTTCTTTGGATGAATATGAATACAATGTTAATCAGAGTAGCATGAATAATTCAAAGAGCAAAGGGACCCTGATATTCGATCTAGCAAGACCAAGAAGAACAAGAAAAGAAAAGAAGAAAAGGAGACAGAGTAGGGGAGGGAAAGAAGAAAAAGAAGAGGAGGAAAGAATAAGATCTTGAGAGTTTTTAATTTCAGGTAAAGGATAAAAAAAATCCTTTTTTTTTTTTTTTTTACACGTTTAAAATGTTATCCCACCTAAGAATGGAAAGTCTGCGGAAGATCGAAAAGGAAAGAGCCTGCATTAAAAGATCCTTCTCACCGCTTTATTAGCTAAGTGCCTGATTCCCCACTTTTCTATCCCCCACATTCCCCAGGCTCAGGAGAGGCCCATGGGGTCATGTAGGAAAGTGCTTTGTCTACATGAACACTTCAAGCACAGCGCTGAATTATTTGCTGCCTTGAGGCTGACGATGTGAGTAACTATTTCCGGTGTGAAGTTACATTCGCTTAGTTAATGGTACTTACAACAATAATATGTGCTTGGTGATAAAAGCAGCCTGCTTGATGAGAGATGGCATGATCAGCTATTAGAAATCACATCGCTTTGGCAAAAAGTTAGGTATCTGATCTTTCTAGGCCCACAATTCACTTCTTTTATTTGAACTCAAACCTTTAAAATGAAAACTTCCACATGGGAAATGAATTATCAGTTTTTCCTCTCTAGGTCATCTCCCATTGGAAGAACGGACTTTCCGTCGGAAGACAAAGGACATGCTTTTCTCCGGAGAAATATCTCCCCATTGATAAATAATGAGCAAACGCAGAACACTGAAGTAGTGTTCTCGCCAGTAGTGTGAGTCGTGTCAGCACTCACCAGCTGGTCCCTGTCTGTTTTGCAGTCAGAGAAAATGGGAACTCAGCGTGGATCCGAGTTCCCAAGGATAGGAGGATTCGATCTGCCAGGTGTGCACATGGGCAGAATGCCTAACCCCAGGTCATTTTACAAAAAAACCTTGCTCAGACGTGGCCAGCAAAGCTGTGCAAACCCTAGGAAAGCAAGCAAAAGGCCACAGTTGCTATTTCTGCAACTTGGTTACTCTCAGCAAGACCGCCCTGTGTTTTCTCCAGTTGGTAAGCGAGGGTTCAGGGAACAAATTAAGAGTCGTGCAAGACACGTTAGAATAGTAGGCAGTTCAAGTGCCGTGATTTCTACCCTTCATGAAATCGATGCAATTATTTCACTAATCAAATGTGCATTCAGAGGAATGGAAATGTGGAAGATCAAGGTAGTGAGAGAGGGGTTACCAAATAGCCGTCACCCTTTCCCCATTGGTTTCTATCTATGCAGTCTAGGAACTGAGATCATATTTATGAACAGACTTCGCAGGCAAAGCTTTCGCCTGTAATTATTATGTAGCAGATTTGGGGCAATACACTTAACTTTTGTCCAAGGCAGAAAGGTGAACTGGAATGAGAGTGATTTTCTGGATAATTCGATCCAAGGGAGTAATACCCTGGAGTCGCCTGGTGATGTCAAGGTTCTTGCAGCTCATGCTTTGGAACCCAGTTACATGGGAGACCATGTTTGAACAATGTCCTTTAAGGAATTCAGTAACTAAACCCTGCTGGACAGGAGCCAAGACAAGCCTCTTTAATGCCAAATTCCACTCTAGCGGGTCATGTTATTGGATGGCTCAAATTAATTTGGGCCAGGAAAAAAGGGCCTCCTTTCCCTCAATAGTTGATTTTTTGTCTGAATTATCCAGATAATTGTTTCATTTTTCAACTTTCCTTTGCCTGCATAGAGGAGAGAGGCAGCTTTACTTACTTAGTTTTGTCTTTTGTTATAACAGAATCATTACCTGTAATTCAGAAGTCAGAAGTCATTCTCATGAAAATGTGTAACCTTTGTATATATCAAAAAGAACTACCTAGTTCCAAATGGTTATTTATTCTTTCATAATATTTTTTTCATTTGTACACTGTTACTCATTTAGCAGATATTTGATGGACAAACAAAAGACATATTATCCTTATGTATCATGCCCGTTTATTAAGGAATCTCTAATCAGCAGAAAAATCTTTAAATTATTGTGAGGCAGGAGGAAAAGGTGAAAAATTTTTGGAAAAATTCTCTTGCAAAGGCTATGTTTCCTTAAAAACAAAAAATTGAACTTGTAAAAGGAATGTATTATTTAAAGCTGACATAACACCTTTTGCTTGAAAAGATTTAGGGCATTAACCTTTAATCCTGACAACATTGGTTCCCCCCCACCCCCCAAAATAAATTGCATCTCTCTCTGAAGACCAGAGCAGTAAAAACCTTTTTGTTGTATCTTTCCTTCCACTGGACGATCATTTAGATTCAGGCCACTTGTCTCTTACCTACTCAATTCACCAGGTCATCCTGTAGAGTCCGAAAATAGAAAATGAGACTATATTCAGAGTGGAGTATTCTTTCTGTCTCATCCTTCATTTCTGCTCTCCCAAAACCCCTTCCCAAACTCAGTAGCTCATTTGAAAAAGAAAGCAATACGTACTCCAAGGTAACGCATAGGTTTTGTATCCCTTTCTCTTTAATTGTATTGGTAATTGCTGTCTTACTCGCCTCTTGTCAGCAATACCAAATAACAATGGATATTTGTTGGATGGATAACAAATGGATAACAAATCCTAATAAAAATGGGTATCCCCTGCTGAATAAAAGAAGTTACGATACCTAAGGATCCGGGAGAAGCAAGTTATGTCCTGAGGGTGCAAAGGTTCACTGTGAGATTTGCTGAGCATTCCAAGGTCTTTCAATATGATCTGCAGTGACCTGGCAGTTGGGAATTGAAGGAAGAGGGTGGACAATCACAATTACATGACAACAAAGCTAGGGGGCTCGCCTGTTACTTGCCTGGTTGTGTTACTGCTCTCATGAGTACCATCTACCCAAGTCTAGCTCTTCAGAAGAGGTCAAGCAGAGGACAGAAGAGGTCTTAGGGAGATTCAAGCATCAAATGAGTAGATGGCCTGGATGATCATCAATTATTTTTTAACCCTGAAGGTGTGTAAATCCCTATTAAAATTTTTGTTTATTCAGATGTTCATCCTTTGTGTGAGTGAGAGAAGATAAGATGCAGCGCACATTCAGGAAAGTACACAAACCAAACACCTGTGAAATCACCATTTGGGTCAAAAATAGAACATAGCCAGCATCCGAGACGTCTCTCCATGACCCTTACCAATCACATGCCCACTCTCCCCACTTTTATGATGGACATCTTTTCTTTATTGATCTAGCCCTTAAGTATAGATGGATCTATGAGCAATATGGCCCCATTTGCCTATGTTCTCAACTTTATATAAACAGAACCACACACTTGTATGTTTTGCTACTTTTGTTCAACCTTGTGTGTCTAAGATGGACTCATGATGTTAGATACAGCTGTCTCTCTTTCATTTTGTGACTGGACTCAGATCATTTTTGATGGGTGAAAGCTTAGGAAAGTCCTGAGCACCCATGTCTTAGTATTTCATTCGTACTTCAGTAGACTGATTACTCAGTGTCCAAAGTCCCTGGCAGAGAATAGAATCTCCTCTAGATAATTGAGACAGGTAGAGATTTACCGCAGGTTGTTTTGCTTGGTTGTTTTTGTTTTGTTTTGTTTTGTTTTGTTTTGTTTTGTTTTAAGGCACGTAGAATCATTGGAAGGGCAGACAGAAAGTCTTTGGGGGGAGTTTTTGGTAACCTTCCTCTCCTCTCCCCAAGCACCCCATAGTACTGGGTACCCAAAGCAACAGCCACCACTCTAAGATCAGGACTCTTCAGGCCTTGGTCTTGAAGCCACTGCAATCAGAAACTTTTCTGATTATGCTTACGAAGTCATAAATGCTACAGACCCAAGAACCATTCTGTGCCTGATACAAATGTCACCAGCAAAAACAGGCCCCCTCGTCTTTCTTCTTGGTACCTGTGAAAGATGCCTATGCTCACGACAAAACCTCTGCTGGCAGTGCAAGAAGGACAAACCACTTCTGTGACGTGCTTGCCCAGCAGAAGTAACAAGAGCACTATGAAAGCATTTGGTTTGTAGAGCCTAGAAATATCTGGAATTCTAGCCGCAGTAAGCAGTAAAATGTCTTTTGCCTTCCAGCCTCTGTTATATGGGAAATCACGTTACAACAGTTGCCTTCGCGTGGGGGCTAAGGACCCATCGTTCATTAATCATAAAAGCCCTGGAAGAAATGAGATAGAACAGAATAGAAATCGTGGAGGGCATCAACTCAGTAAGGTTGAGTATTGGTTTGTGCAACACAAGCATTTGTGGGCGCTGGACAGCACGTACGATGATTTTCTTACTGTGGATTGAGTTGGAGGAGAGGTTTGAAAGCCATCACGTGAGAAAGAGAGTGAAGCAGATGTTGAGTGCTAATCCACAGCTCTTACTAGTGAACATTGAGTAATACACAGAGTCAACAAAGGGACATTTGGCAAGCCTTGTTGGCCAGTGTCTTCTAACAGCCCCCTCGCGAGCATCTTCATGCCCAGATCATCTTTTCAGCCTGACTTAATCAGAGGCAAGAGACAATGCGGGCGGTTTCGATCAAGTCTTCTCCACAAATTCCTTACATTCGGCCAGGATCAGCTCCAGCAAAGCTAGGGCTTAGCACTCTGCATGTGGCAAATAAGTGGCGAAGTGCTGTGACTGTGCTCCACGTGTTTGTGTCCACCTGCTCTGCTTTTGAAGTCATCCTCCATGAGTCCTGCAGTGATCTTTCTGAGACACCAACATGATTATTGTACTCTGTTTTAAAGCATTAAGTAGCACCCTTTGACTTATAGCAGTTAACTCCCAAACCTTCAGTGTTTCTTAAGATACAGATTCCCAGATCTGCTTTGGGGGTTCTAATTTAATAGCTTTAGGACAGGACCCAGGAATGTGTATTTTTAGAGGGAACCCTGGTGAGTAAGAACCACACTCTTTAGCATGATCAAAGCAATTTTCCTCCCCTCCAGCTTGGCCTCTTCCAGTCTCTTCCTCCTGCCCTACCACTAGTCTCCTTTCCTCCCTCCCTACTCTCCCCCTCCTGCAGACCAGGAACTACTTCCATGTCCTTTTACCCTGCATTGTCCCATGCTGCTTCTTCTAACTGGAACATTCTGCTTATTCTCACTCTCATCAAATATCTCCCAAGCTTCTACTCACCTTAAAGAGCCAAGCTCCAATATTACCTCTCTAGGAAACCTTCCTTTATATGCTAATAAAGTTTATATGCCTTTGAAACTTCATATATTTTATACCTACCAACATTATAATACATTGCTGCAATCACACCGAACTGTAAATAATTGTTGACATTATTTTCCCCTGCTAAAGCCAGACATTATTAGATGTCAGCACTGTCTCATGATTTTTGTGTTTCCACTGCCTGTCACACATAAAAGTATTATAAATATTCACTGGATGAATGGAATTTGTATGTACATATGGATGGATGGATGGATGGATGGTTAAATGAGTAGAATTACTTCTTTAAAATATGGTTTTTCTTCTGATATTGATCTTCAATGGAGATTAGGGCAGTTACTGCCAGAACAACTAATCTTCCATAGGATGACTGATGCCTTTGGAGAATAAAACGGATTATGTGTTAAGACCAACTTCTATGGGATTCAGCTCGAGCCATCCATGGATGTCAAGGCCCGTGTGTAGAGGTTTAATTAGGAAACAATACTGGCATTGTCTCAAAATATCTTCCCACAAAAGTCATCCAAATATCCCGATGAATTCCAAGCACAAGAAACATAAGACTGTACCGAGACATACAATAATCAAACTTTTCGAAAGCAGTGATAAATAGAAAAGCTTACAAGCAGGTAGAAAAAAGCCACATGTTACATACAAACAAAAACAAGGTAGATAGCAAATCCATCGATTGAAACTATGCAAATGAGAAGCCAGTGAGGCAACATGCTTAAAATACTACAGGAAAAATGACTCTCAACCCAGAAGTCTACACTCAATGAAATACCTTTTCAATCATACAAAAGCTGAAAGGATGTATCACCAGCAGCACCCCAGTGCAAGAAATGTTAAAGGAAATCCTTCAAGTAGAAGGAAAATGTTACCAGATGAAAATGTGGATCTACTCAAAAGAATGAAGAAACTAAAGAAAAATTCGTGAGATTTATTATGTTATTATTTAAATTTCTTTTTAAAACACTTTACTATTTAAATGAAAATTATAGCAATGTACTATTGGGTTTATGACCTATGTATAAGTAAAATGATGAAAACAATACCATAAAGGCCAGGAAGGCAGAAATGAAAGCCTATTATAGATCTGGATAATGGGATAATGGGAATGTATTCAACAACTCTATTTCAAGAACTTCAACAACACAGATGAAATGGATAAATTCCTTGAAAGACACAAACTACTGAAGCTCACCAAAGAAGAAATATATAGCCTGCTCTTAGCACTATATCTATTTAAAAAAATTGAATTTATAGTTAAAAACCCTCTATGCTTAGAAAGAAAACTTAGAAAACAAATTCTGAGTTTAGATGGCATCACTAATGAATTCCACCAAATATTTAGGGAATAAGTAATCCTAATTCTACACAACCTCTTCCAGAAAATTGAATGGAAGGAAATACTTCCCATCTTATTCTGTAAGCCCACTATTACCTTTATTCCCCAACCAAACAAAAACGTTACAAAATAAGAAAAGTACAGATCAGTATTCCTCATGAACATAGATATTTATCACCTCGTTTTGAAACTAAATTTCAGGAGATCAAATACAAGAATATACGAAAGGAATAATACATTATGACCAAGTGAGGTTTATCCTAAGAATGCAAGTTTAGTTTGACATTGAAATCAGCCCAGGTAATTAATCACACGAACACACTAAAAAAAGAAAAACCACATCATCTGAATGCATGCAAAAATAGCATTTGACCAAATCCAATGTGCATTCCTGGTAAAAGCACTCAGCAAACTAAGAAGAGAATTTCTGCTCAATCTAATAAAGAACATCTAAGAAAAACCTAGAGCCAACACAATACTTAATGGTGAAAGACTTAATGGTTTCCCCTTAAGTTCCAGAAGAAGAAAAAGATGTACTTTTCATACTCCTATTCAACATTGCACTGGTGGTTTAGGCAGAGCAGTAAGGCAAGCAAAATGGCATTCATCTTGGAGCAGAAGAAGCAAAAATGTTTTTCTTTGTAGAGTGCATGACTGTCTCTGCAGAAAACCTGGAGGCATCTGCAAAAAACTCCTTGAATAAGAAAATTTAGCACATTTGAAGGGTAAAAGATCAATAGCAAAATCAATTGTGTTTCTATAAGTCAGCAAATTGAAATTGAAATTTAAAAATATTATTTATAATAGCATGAAGAACATAACATATTAGGGATAAATCTGGCAAAAGATTAGCAAGCCTCGTACATGGAAAACTACAAAATATTTCTGAGGGAAATGAATTGTGACCTAAAGAGATAGAGAGAGATATGTTTGTCATGGGTCTTAAGGTTCAATATCATCTTTTAAAAATGTTTATTTGTTTGTTTCGAGTGAGAGAGAGAAAGAGAGAGAGAGAGATGGAGGTGCAGAGAGCCAGACTCTACCACTGTCAGCACAGAGCCCAATGTGGGGCTTGATCCCACAAACCTGTGAGATCATGACCTGAGCTGAAATCAAGGGTTGGATGCTTAACTGACCAAGCCATCCATGTGCCCCAAGGTTTAATATGATTAAGATGGTGGGGCGCCTGGGTGGCTCAGTCAGTTAAGTGTCCGACTTCAGCTCAGGTCATGATCTCACAGTTCATGGGTTCGAGCCCCGCGTGGGGCTCTGTGCTGACAGCTCAGAGCCTGGAGCCTGCTTCGGATTCTGTGTCTCTTTCTCTCTCTGCCCCTCACTTGCTCTCACTCTGTCTCTCTCTCTCTCTCTCTGTCTCTCTAAAAAAAAAAATTAATTTAATTTAAAAATATTATTAAGATGGCAAATGTATCTGTGGATTCAATGCAATAGCAATCAAAGTTCTAGCAAGCTTTTGGGGAATAGAAATTAGAAAATCAATTCTAAAGTTCATATGGAAATGCAAATAACCTAGAATAACCAAAACATCGTTGAAAAAGAACAACGTTGAAGGACTTACACTACTATGTTATAGAGACTTACTATAAAGTCTTTATACACATGATAGTTAAAGTAATCAGGACACTGGGGCATTAATATAGGTAAAGACAAAATGGTCAATGGAACAGAATAGAAAGTACAAAAATTGATCACACATATAACAACTGATGGGTATTTGAACAAAACACATACAGACAAGTAATATTCAACACAGGCAATTTAGTGGAGAAAGAATCATTTTTTTCAAAGAACGATGCTGGAAGACATACACAAAATCAACAACAATAACTTGAATTTATACCTAGAACCATATAAAAGTTAACTCAAAATAGATTATGGACTTCAAGTAAACCTAAAACTATAAAAGTATAAACCACAGGCAAAGATATTTTAGATACAACATCAAACACATGATCTGGAGAAGAAAAAATTGGGAGTGATGAATCATTAAAGTTTCAGCATTAAAAACTTTTACTCTTTGAAAATCATTGCTCATGAACAAATCAGGAGACTATAGATGTTGACAAGGATGTAGAGAAACGGGAACCCTCTTGCACTGTTGGTGGGAATGCAAACTGGTGCAGCCACTCTGGAAAACAGTGTGGAGGTTCCTCAGAAAATTAAACATAGACCTACCCTATGACCCAGCAATAGCACTGCTAGGAATTTACCCAAGGGATACAGGAGTGCTGATGCATAGGGGCACTTGTACCCCAGGGTTTATAGCAGCACTTTCAACAATAGCCAAATTATGGAAAGAGCCTAAATGTCCATCAACTGATGAATGGATAAAGAAGATGTGGTTTATATATACAATGGAATACTACTTGGCAACGAGAAAGAGTGAAATCTGGCCATTTGCTGCAACATGGATGGAACTGGAAGGTATTATGCTGAGTGAAATAAGTCAATCAGAAAAGGACAGATACCATATGTTTTCACTCATATGTGGATCTTGAGAAACTTAACAGAAGACCATGAGGGAGAGGAAGGGGGAAAAAAGTTTCAGAGAGGGAGGGAGGCAAACCATAAGAGACTCTTAAGGACTGAGAACAAACTGAAGGTTGATGGGGGGTGGGGGAAAGGGGAAAGTGGGTGATGGGCATTGAGGAGGGCACTTGTTGGGATGAGCACTGGGTGTTGTATGGAAACCAATTTGACAATAAATTATATTTAAAAAAAGAAAGAAAGAAAGGCATTGCTCAGAGCATGAAAGCACAAGCCATAGACTGAGAGGAAATATTTGTATCTTGTAAAGGACTTGTGTCCAGAATATATTTTTAAACCCTCAGGACAATAATAAACACAAATAACCCACCTTAAAACCTGGTTAAGAGATGGGAACAAGAGGTGAACAGATGATATAGGAATGGCAAATGAGCACTTTTCCTTAGGGAATGCAAAATAAAACCATGAGATACCCAGTTACACCAATTACAATAGCTAAAATTAAAAAGGCTGACTATATCCAGGGTTGAGAAAGATACGTAGGAATGAGAACCCTCATGCGTTGTTGGTGAGAATGTAAAATGTTAGAACCACTTTGGAAAATAGTTTGGCAGTTTCTTAAAAACTTAAACATAAACCCACCATATGATCTAGCTATTCTACTCCTGGATATTTACTCAAGAGAAAAGAAAGCATACGCGTGTGCAAGGACCTGTACTTGAATGTTCGTAGCTCCTTCATTTGTGAAAGCCAAATGTCCATCAACAGGTAAATGGATAAACATATTGTGGTGCAGGTTTCCCTTGCTATCCGAGAGTGGAGCATTCCTACGAATTGTTTCATATGCCAAAATGGAGTAAAGGGAAGAAGCAATTACCATTCATTTATAGGGAAACATTTTTGAGTTTTCCCAGACCCCAAAATAACTTCTCTTACGCTTTTCTGATACCTTAGGACGCATCTTGCTAACGGATGCGCACAATAATCAAGATAAAGCACAGATGCTCACAGACACAGTTCAAAGCTCTGGTGGCTTGACGCTGAGACACAGAGTGTAGTTGCCGGGCCCCTCTAGCTGATCAGGGTGTGCATTGCCTCTGTAACAGCTCATCGCAAAACAAACACAGAATGCGATTTTTTGCTTTTCTCCTTTTTTCGTAAAAGCAAAAGTTCTCTTCAGGTTTCTTTCGGTTAGCAAAAACGAGTAGAAAACTAGGTCTTTCATAAAAGTGAAGGGACAGAATGGGAACCTTTGAAAAGTAGGAGATACTTACATATCCATCCCACGGAATACCAGTCAGCAACGTAAAAGATGAACCATCGGTATGCGCAACAACATAGGTGAGCCTCAAAATAATTTTGCAGAGTGAAAGAAGCTAACAAAACAGTCTGATGGCAACACATCTATAGCAACGGAAAGCAGATCAGTGATTGCCTGGAGCAGGGGATAGAAAGGGTAGGAGGGAGGGATTACAAAGATGTATGAGGAATATTGCTTTTGTATCCTTCAGGTGATGCACACTATCATGATCGTGGTGACGGTTGCATAGGTATATACATTGTCAGAACTGATCTGATTGTTCACTTTATACATTGTGTCATGATGAACGTGAGGTCATGATGTCAATTATATCTCATTAAGCTGTTTTTAAAAAGCAAAAAACTAATACATCAGAAACATATTAAAGAATCCTTTATAGGCAGACAATGGTGTTGATTGCTTGGGAACTGGAGGCAGGTAGGCAGATGAAGAACAGAAAAATGGGTGAAGTAAGAAATACGTCCACTGGATACCCTTGCAACTCGAAAAATGATAAAAACAGCAAATCAAAACAAGACACCATTCCTACTCTGGGTTATATGTCTCTAGGATGGAAGTTGTACATTAAGGGCACGCTGTTCTAAGTAGCCACAGTCTTGAAAGACATTCCTCATGTTGATCATCACAACATAAGGTGTACCCTCAAGAAGGAAACTGGTGAAGTTAGGCTTTCGGGAGACAAGAGAGGATTCTCTCTCTCTCTAGACTGTTCTAGGGTCTTGTTGGAGGGGGATGAAATTTAGCCTCCACTTGGCGATGCCCATCAATAGGTCATTCCCTACCCTTTTAATAACTCCTCCCCAGGAGAAGTGCAGTGACTTCTCCGATGGATGTGTTTCCATCCTTAACCTTCCTCTTTGGAACAAGCTGCCTTTAGGCAGCATACATTCTCCTCTGTTCCTTCTTGAGGTAGGTTTTTTTTTGTTTTTTGTTTTTTTTAACAGGTGCAATTGGCCTTTCCCCCAAATCAAGAGGGACTTATTTGGAGAAGAAGCCTGATGTGATTAGATGCTGCATGAAACTGAGACTGGTAAATCTGTGATTCTGGTGCTCACTATTAAGAAGACCTCAGCCTCTCTCCCCTAGATTTAAGCCACAGTCTCTTAGATCAATTTTATCATTAAACAGGAAGGCGCCTTTGCTTTCATTTGCTGTCTACTTTTATTTCTAAATTGGCTCACAACTTGCTGGGGAAGAGGATTACCCTGTGTTGGGCTCTCTCAAAGACCCAATAGGCCTAGATGTCCAGGAGTCAAGCAGAACTAAGGAGTGTGCCCAAGGGTCCTCCTACATGGAAGCAGGTTATGAAAGAGGCAGGCAGATTTCCCAGAAGGGAGCTCCAAGATACAAAGAAACAGCTCCAGTCGTAGATGTTTTTAGAGGTTCTAGCCTTGATTTCATGTTTAAACAGAGATTGGGGCCAAGACCTCGGTTTCCTGTTCAGTCCATTTGAATGATAATGGAAGACAATATTCTCTCCTAGCTCTCCATTCACATCAAGCTGCAGGCTGCCAGCCATCGTTAGAGAAGTGTGAACCTGAAGGACTGAATCAAGGTGATCTCACACCACAACTTCTAGAAAACAAAACAGAACAAAAAAACAATAAACAACAACAAAACTTCTATAATTTGGCCTGCAATGTTCAGGGAACATCTCCCTTTTCATTTTTGCAAGTAAGCATTCAAGTGTTGGACAACACAATCCATCCTACTGAAGGTGCCCCGCTCATGTGCTGTGTTCACTCCTGCTGTTGAGGTCCCTGAAACTTCTCAGTTCTGGTCCTTTCTGAGTCTTGGTTTAAATTTTTCTGCAATTCATTGAGCTTCCCCCAAATCTTTCCATTAGGTTCCCTTCTCAGCTCAGTTAGCCGAATGTCTTCTTATTGATTGTAACCAAAAAAAAAAAAAAAAAAAAAAACCAAAAAAAAAACCCCCCCAAAAAAAACCCCTTAACTGATATACCTTGTTTAATAAAGATATTCAAATCTTTCCATTTCCCCTGTTAGAGCAAAAGGTGTATCTCAAGATTTCAGGAGAATGAATACAAGAACGAAATCGAAAGGAAATGACCACGGGCTTCCCCTTATGAAACTTTAAGTCTTTGGAGACTGGGTGAACGAATGCATTGTAATTCCTCATGTCCAGGCTGTTATAATGGGAATAATTCGGGGAGGCTCTGACCCCATGAGGTTTTTTGGTTTTTTGTGTTTTGTTTTGTTTTGCTTTTTTATCCCCGAGTGCTTATCAGGGTGCCTACCACAGTCTGGGTACAAAGTCAAAGAGCACATACACCTTAACCTTCTAGCAGCATGGCTGGGGGTGCTATCACATGAAGAAGACTACATTCTTTGTTGGAGAATACCATGGAATGTCACTTTGCCAATTGCCAAGATACTGCACATGGAGTTGACGTTCCTCCTTAGCATCTACAGCCCATTATGCTCACCTTGCATTCATGTTAAATGAATTAACCTTCTATTGAATAAACTGCTGACCACCTTGCTCTGGACTGTCTTTTTATGACCCAAGTCTCGGTTTTGCTTTCATCTGAAAAAAATAACCGAAGTTCCCAAATTTCAGATGATTTGAACTCCTACAGCAGTTTTGGAGATTTCTTTTAAAGAAGTATGAACAACATATGCCTTCAAGATTCAAAGCGTCTGCTGAAAGCATTTACACTTTGCATCCTTGATCCTCAAGCAGATTGTAGAATAATTCTCTGCCACCTGAGTAGGGGTGGTGTGCCTGGATGAAATGCAGATATTATAGAGTCTGCATTTCTTGCCCTTGGAATTAGAAAATGCTCTACCCACATGCAGTAGAGCTCATTTATGTTAGAATCTGTCTCTTTAATGTCTCATACATGGAACACTGTCTTTTCTGAGAGCATTACAAATATCAAATCCCATTCAATCAATGGGTGCATTTTGCTCGAGGCCATCCTGCAACATGCCATCTGAGAAGCCCCTAAATTATAATGTCAAGATGGCAACAAGGTTTTTACTATGAGATATAAATAGGAAGCTTCCAACCAGGCTGTTGATTCTTTTTTTGTGGGCCTCATAGCTCTGAACAATGACTATTTTCAGTTAGTCAGATTCACTGCTAAAAATCCCATGAGTTCATCAAATAATCTGGTCTTATGTGAAGCCGAATACTTCTTATTATGGTGAATGTCAGAATGCCATGGGTGAACAGGAGCAAAGTACATGTATATTGAAGGTGGTATGATTTTGTTTGCTTCAAGATGGAAGGCCCTTTGTCATACAAATCTCAGAAAGCAGGATAAGTGATGTCAAGCCTGTCCATGTGCCTCCAAACTGTCACTGAAAAAAGTGCACAAGTTCCAGAGTTTGATTGTAAGTATTTTTTTAATTGATGGAATCACTCCGCATTGCAAATGCGTAAGTCTGGAAAGCGGATTTGCACTGTCCATCTTCTAGTTATGCTTGTTTAAGATGGCAGTTCTTGGGGCACCTGGGTGACTCAGTCGGTTGGGCGACCGACTTCGGCTCAGGTCATGATCTTGCAGTTCGTGAGTTCGAGCCCCGCGTCAGGCTCTGTGCTGACAGCTCAGAGCCTGGAGCCTGCTTCGGATTCTGTGTCTCCCACTCTCTTGACCCCTCCCTGGCTCCTGTTCTGTGTCTCTCTGTCTCTCAATAATAAATAAACATAAAAAAAAAAGATGGCAGTCCTGTCCCCAAAAAGGATATTCAACATCTGCAAATATTATAGATAGAACTCGACCTCTTCAGAACGACTCTTGGCTTCCCTCTTCTACTCTGTAGCTGAAATTTACTGCATCCTGCAAGGTCAAGAAGGCGACTGGACCAAGATTTCTCTCCTTCCCTCCAGCTCCAGCCCTCACCAGCCACTGCACTTCCTGCATAC
Organism: Panthera uncia; assembly: GCF_023721935.1. Taxonomy (NCBI): domain Eukaryota; kingdom Metazoa; phylum Chordata; class Mammalia; order Carnivora; family Felidae; genus Panthera; species Panthera uncia. The sequence continues at coordinate 88,381,418 of NC_064809.1, forward strand.
ATAACAATAATGGTTCTTTATTCGCCTTGTCTATTTTAAGCCACCAACAAATAGAAGCCACTCTTCTGAACCTCCTAATGCAGCAATTCCCTCAGAATTGCAAGAAAGGCCATCTGTTGTCTCAACTATCTGCGGAGCTGAAGTGAAGGCTTAAGTTAATGCTCTTCAGCAGAGCAATAGGAAAACATCCATTACCCACTGACAGGTTAGCTCGCCTGCCCCAACGGGCGGATGTCCGCAGTTGCACACATTGAGGAAACAGAGTGATCACCCTAAGGATACAAGAAAATCTAAACCCTTCAAGAAACGAAGAACTACTGCGAAGGGGCCAGATTCTTCCAGAACACAAAAACTATTTCTTACTTGCGGATCTGGAGTGCCCTGTATTCTCATTCAATTCTCAGGCCTTGGTATTACCGATTAGATTAGTGTTCTGAGGTGCTCCATGCACGAGGCTTTTGACCTTTCCGTTCTTGAAGTAGCATTAGCAAAATGACTCTGATTGCTCACCCTGTGGGGAGGCAAAGCTGGCTCTGCCAGGTCCTGGGAAAGTGGGGAGAGGCGGCCTGCGCGATGGGACTGCTGTATGCAGGGTTTCTATGCAGCGAATCAGCCTGTACCACTTCTGATCCCTGCCACGCCACCTGCCTCTCATTCTCAACTTGTAACTTGCCCAGAAGAGAGAAATCATCACATTGGATCTTCTTCAATTTCCCACCGTTGAACCAGCACACCTGTTTTCACCCACACTCGTTCTTTCCACCTAGTTAAAAAAAAAGAAAAAAAAAAGTCACCGTTAATATTTATTAAGCATTTGTTATGTAACAGGCAGTATCTTGAGTACTTTACATATATAAACTCAATTAATTCTCAAATAGCTCGGTGAGACAGGTAACTGCATTATCAACATTTTAGTGATGAGGCCACCGAAGAACAGAGGGCCTAAGCAACGTGTTTAGTCACCTGGCTGGGAAATCTCAGAGCCGGAATTCAAACACAGGTATTCTGACTGCAGAGTCCATTTTATCTACCACCCTGTCCCTGATGAGGAGCCCCACCTCCTGTTGATTAATGCCTCTCCTTGTGTTTTGATGCCCTCCTTCTGCAAAGATTAGTAAGCACCTTCTCTGTGCCAGGCACCGGCTAGGTTCTAGGGATGTGCTGATGTGCAAAAAACGGGTATTAAAAGTAGTCACAGTGGGGCACCTGGGTGGCTCAGTTAGTTAAGCATTGGACTCTTTTTTTTTTAAATTTTTTTAACGTTTATTTATTACTGAGAGACAGAGAGAGACAGCATGAGCAGGGGAGGGATAGAGAGAGAAGGAGACACAGAATCCGAAGCAGGCTCCAGGCTCAGAGCGGTCAACACAGAGCCCGACGCGGGGCTCGAACTCACAAACCGCGAGATCATGACCTGAGCCGAAGTCGGACGCTTAACCGACTGAGCCGCCCAGGAGCCCCGAAAGCATCGGACTCTTGATTTCGGCTCAGATCACGATCTCACGGTCATGAGATGGAGCCCCACGTGGGGCTCTGTGCTGTGTGTGGAGCCTGCTTAAGTCTCTCTCCCTCTGTACCTTCCCCCCTTGTGCTCTCTCTCTTTCTCAAAAAATAAAAATTTTAAAAACACACACAAAAAGATAAAAGCAGTCACACCAACTCATGTATAATGAATGACAAAGTGAGAAAAGAATACACATAATAAAAAGACCTTGACCTAGACAGGGGGATCAAAGGAAGCTTCCCAGAAGAAGGGATGTTTACACTGAACCACAGAGGATGGATGGGAGTTACCTCAAGAGAGAGGCGCAAGAATAGTTATAAAGGGAAGCAGATGTCGAAGACGAGCTCCCCCCCACCCCCTGGTCCCCTCATGGCTGGTTTCTTCTGAAGGCTGGTCACTCACTATTTTCAGAAGAACATGCAGACGATTTCTCCATCTTCTCCCTCGACTGTAAATCTTTTAATGACATATTTCATATATCGTGTATGTTAAATATTTTAACAAATATATAAACATGCACAACATATATACATGCATAAATATATGCCTATACAAACATAGATATATATAGAGATCCACACATCACCATCTAAAAGCAAGAACAAGAGCCACGAAGTGTTAAGAAACGGGGGAGGAACAATGAACCAGGAGCCCATGATTCTAGTCGCAGCTCGGCAATTAAGTCACTGGGTTACCCTGGGCCTTGGTTTCTTCATCTGTAAATCAGAGATGGCAATACCTGCCTCGGTGTAGCCCCCCGTCATTGTGATTCAATTATGTTATCCGCAGGGGGAGCAAACTTTGAAAACATTTCCGTGCTTTGGCTAAGAGCTTTGGAAAGCACTGGTTAAGGGGAGACCCCAGGGAAGTTTGCTTCAGTTTCCTCTGCCTGATTGGATTTCTTGTTGCACAAAAGTGTGTGTGCTTTGTGAACCAGGATTTCAGAACCTTAGGCTTCCTAACAGTTACGGCACACGTCCCCGAGGGTACACGGTGCACGCACCCCTTTGAACAACTTCACATTTCGCTTCATGCTCCGCGTTTCTGCTGCAAAATGAATGCCACCCCGTGGCCGGTGTTGGCTGAGTATCCCACGTTGGTCTTAGTTCATTTTGTGTCAGTGATTAACGCAGCTGAAATTGGATGCGAATGAAGGAGAATGGTGTTCTGCCCGATAAAAAGCAAATACATTCTTTCGGGAAAGAAAGGCAGTGAACAGAAAGCAATGGAATAGGGAGAAGGAGGGTGGTCTGACAACTACAGAAGGGAATTTGAAGTTTGGCTTTGGGGCTAAAAGTCCTAACTGTGACATATTGCATTGGGGGACTCAGATAGGCACACATACACACTTTCACACATGTACAGGCTTATGCAGATATGTTTGCATGAAGCTGTAAATACGTGTGGTTTTATTCGTGATGCACCCTTATCGAGTTCCACGGGCTGTGGGCTATACTAGGGTACAGTTTTATACTCTAAGGTGATTTCTGTTACTTTAAGAAATCGAGACGCTTATCTATTCTGAATTTGTTTCGATTGTTTCAAGGCAGCGGTTTTCCTTGTAAGCAGCGGGTAGAGAGCCACTCTATGGGAAGAATTTATTAAAGGCTGTTCAGTAGCTCAGGGAATGGCAAAGTAACGTAGAGCACAGGAGGCTGAATCCTCCAACCAGGAGGAATGCCCCGAATCAAACCCCCGGACTGCTCTGGTGAGGGCATCGTGGCAGCCTATGACCGCTACACTCTGCAACCCACATCCTTGGGCTGCCAGCTCTGAGCCCCGGATGCTGCTTCTGCCATTGCCGCCCCTGCTGGCGAGGGGTCTTGATTAGCCTGAGCTGCCACCACGGCCACAATCTTCTTTGCCATCCACACTCACGGCAGCAGGGATCCCAGTTTCGAAGTCTGCACTCGGTGCATCCGATCACGGGAGCCTGGGTGGACGTTTGGGTCCTAGCTGTGCGGAAACTTGGAAAACAACGAGGATACAGCAGTTTTGGCTTCTGTGCGAGTTAATCGCAATGGCCTTCCACCAAAAATCCTAAGGTGGGCAACCCCAAAGAATGACAAACCTCCCCGGCGACCTAGTAGTTCGAACAGATGCCAACTCCGAAGACAGAAGGTGGAGCCTGGCTCCGTCCTCTAGAAAAATCCTTGAGAAAGGAAGCCTATACAGTGAATGCCTGGTCTTAGGAGCAGCTGCCCAGCCTCCCAGGAATATATGGCAACAGTAAGAACGCAACACAGCTTAGGCCCGAGGAAGAGCTATTTCCGCGAAGGTCTAAACAACAGACACCTGAATAAAGAACAAAAGCATAGCCATCTGGTCTTAGCTCAGCAATTAATCCACTGGGTTACCCTGGGCCTTGGTTTCCTCATCTGTAACTCGGAGATGGGAATACCTGCCATCAGGTACCATCAAAACATCCCACGCTTCTCCAGAAAACGGTTTCTACAAATGCCCCCCACTGCTGTCTCTAGGAGGAGATGACTGTTCGGGCTCTTCCAGCTCAGGAAGCAACACACTGCTAGCGGGCTGCCTTCCACCTTGCACCATGGTGACGAATTTTCATTTGGTGAGCTGTAGAAGTCACTGGCGAAGTTTGCCGCGCCTTGGGTCAAAGATAATTTGGCCCCGAGTTGTCACGTTTTAGACGGTTTGCGGTGCTTGCTTGCTATTGTCGAGAAAAGAAAGGCAATCGCCTCCGTAGAAGCAGTCGTTACGCTCTCGGCGGAGCCCCCTCCTTGATGCTGGTGACGAGGTATGGCGGGGTGAAGGGTCCCGGGGAACCAAACCTCAGCGAAGGCCCAGCTCAGGCATGGCCAGTATCCCCATGCCAAGATCTTCCCAGAAGGAGTCTTTAGAGGATTTAGGTCTCTGAGTGTGGAAAGCTGATTGGTAGCCAGCACACCTTCTCTAGAGGCGCAGGAACATCAGGGCTTGCTTTCTTTACCTAGTCCCTACTCACCCTTTGGAAAAAAATATTTCCAGATCAATTTTAACGTCCCACCGTCGCAGAGCGGCCACCCGTCACCTCTTGCCACAGATCAACAACCACATTTCCCCCAACGTCTCCGGCAGAAGGTCCTGCTTGCAGAGGAAGCAATTCAGCGGGGCTTTGGAAGACAGCCGAGCAGCAGCAGGAGGCCTCCGAAATCCACAATTTTAGACTCTCGGGGTGGGCATTTTCTTGCGGCGTATTAAGTAACACACCTACTCAAGTTACTCTGTGAACTCAGTGGACAGCTGCCCTTTCAGCGAGAAACGAATGCCTGCGCTGCACTCTGCTCCCCCCCCCGCCCCCACCTCACCCAAGTTCAAGCACAGACTCTATAGAGAAGGATGAACTTGAACTGGAAAGAGCGGTGAAAAAAGCGTGAACCCTGAAGGGAGATTCCACTGGCCAGGAGTCAGCCAGGAACGGAGAAGCCCAAGTGCGTGGGGGCTCACCCCCACCGTCACTGCATTGACCGCGTATAGAGATGGGGGAAAGGCTGCATTAACTCTGTGTAGAGGTGGAAGCAGTTAGAAGGAGCCACTCAAATAGAAGGGTGTCTGTCCTCATGTTCATCCTTGAAGAGACGCCTGAGGTAGGAGAGAAACCGGTGGTTCAGAAAATGGACTCTGGAGCCAGAATAATGTGGGTTCCACTTCCTTAAAGAATTGGCATGACCTCGCATATGCGTGTCTTGCTTAATCTCACTGAGTGCCATTTTTCTTTCATGGTGAGAATCATATAGTGTCGCCTCATAAGATTGTTATGGGAAATAAGGGAGATATTAAACGCAAAACAGGTGATACCTGCTAAGCACACACTTTATGTATCAGCTCTTTCAATGTTTCCATGGATAGTGGTAGACTGGTATAGTCACTGCATCTCTCTTTCCTTCGCTTGGCGGGTGAGATATCTTTTCCTATAAGGTAGGGGTCACGCGCTATTTACATTTAATATTTGACATCATAGCATGTTTCTACGTAATGACAAACTCCAAAAGGACACTTCCGCTCTGTGGCTCTTGCTCTGTGCTCTGTGAAGAAGATGCCCTCCTCATAGAGCTTCTCCCTGAAATGGATTCTGATGGGTTTAAAAATAAGAAGAATTCGGGGCGCCCGGGTGGCTCAGTCGGTTGAGCGTCCGACTTCGGCTCAGGTCACAATCTCACGGTCTGTGGGCTCTAGCCCCGCATCGGGCTCTGTGCTGATGGCTCAGAGCCTGGAGCCTGCTTCGGATTCTGTGTCTCCCTCTCTCTCTGCCCCTCCCCCGTTCATGCTCTGTCTCTCTCTGTCTCAAAATAAATAAAAACATTAAGAAAACAAAAATTTTTTTAAATAAGAAGAATTCTATGCGAGAGGGAAAATTTAGTACCCAAAAAGGGGACCCAAGAAGGAAAGTCAGTAAGGAGAGGAAAATGTGTGGAAATACCATTTACAGGAAGACCTCCTCTCCCTCCTGTCTAGACTGAGTAATATAACATTGACCAATACAGTGTGGCATAGAAATGCTAATGCATAATGGAAGTGGCGATCAGACTCGAAGAGAGTTTACCTCTGCTCTTACTGTGTTTTCCCTTTACGGCATGGAGTCCAGCTTTCTGCGGTGAGGTAGGAGGGCATGAAATATAGATTGTCAGGCCTTTGGGGATTCTGAGGAATGAAAGGTACTTAATAAGGATAAAATTCATCCTGGGCTTATTACTCTGCCCTCTTCCGTCTCAGAGTCTCTTGTATCATGAAATAAGTTTGGCAAGAAAGTAGAAGAAAGAGAGATCATTTTAAACGATGGAGCAGGAAGTCTGTTCCTGGGCAATTTTTGGCAAGTTTGAGGATAAACAGGGAGTGAGATAATGAGACTAGCTCAGCAATTCTCCAACGTTCTTATCCTTTATCCCTTCAGTGAGCTTGTTTGGTCTGTCTTATTAAGGAGAGAGCTACGGAATAGCTTCCCTTTGTTTCATCTCAGAAGGAAAATATGCCATGGGAGGCAGGCACCAAACCCAGAAGGACATAGGAGGTGAAAACAAAGGAGGGAGCATCAAAAGGAAAGGGGGGTTTTGGCAGATGTGTGATTGGGAGAAACTGAGATTCGGGGGTGATAATGTGGAAGGAAAAGAATCTACTAATATACTTTACATCAAATTTCTGTTCAGAATGGGAGGGCTCTGATTTCTTTAAGCCGTTTGGAATTCCCCACAGCCTTTCAACATGTTGTGATCTCCAACTTGAAAACATTTGACAAAAGGGTGATGAATAAACAACAGAAAAACTCTGTGCTCCAAACCCGAGATCAAAAAAAGACTTTATTCTGACACTTCCTTTTTTTTCCATAGGGAACACTAAACAATGAGAACCAATTTATACTTTTTCATTTTTTTTTTTTCTAATGAACATCCTATTCTGATGCATGCTCAGATTTACAGGGAATATGAAATGTCTCCAATCACCCATTTGGGATTTTAAGCAAATCTCGGAATCACAGGTACCTAGATATGGATGGAAGGTACCATCCGGGTCAACTCATCCAAGCTTCACCTGCTGCAGGAATCCCCTTACGTGCATGATACCCATATTAGATGCTAACTGCTTCTGCTTGAGCTTCTAGACACAGGGAATTCAATAATTCCCAAGGCAGATCGTGCCTTTGTGAGAAGCTATCATTCAGAAGGTTCTTTCCTGAGTCAAATCTACCTATGTCCCTTCGCCCTAACACGTACCAATCGGATCTAGTTCTTTCGTCCTTATTTCACATCAGAACTCGAAAATTAGTAACTCTTCTGCAAAACTTCCCTCACAATAGGTGAAGACAATCCTCATTTCCCTCACTAGTTTTCTCCTTCCAGGTAAAGACATCGTTCCCCTTTCTTTACCCATTCCCCAGTTGATATACTTTCCAGACAATTCCCCATCCCCATAGTTTGTGGAGGTTTCTTTCTCCCTTCACTTTTTTTTTTCTTTTAAAGGGCGAACTTTCCTAGAAGAGCAAACAAAACGTTCTTTTCCAAGATCTGATTGGGCTTAACCATTCCATACGCATTATGGCATGTGATAGTGGACTATAAAATTTTTTATTGCTTTGTGCTTGAATAGAGGGTGACTGCATTTGTTAAACAAGCTCTTTCCAAACAAGTCATAATAAAAACTTTATAGTATCCCGCTTCATCACATAACTTTTTAATGCTTCTCCTTTTGTTTGGTTTTGGTTCTGGTTTGCGGTCCTTCTTCACTCTTTTTCCCTTGAAGTGTCAGAGTTTTTTTTCCTGGAAATTCCCATGGAGAGTTTCAAGTTGGAAACCTGGTCCTGAACGTCTTTTCCTTGAGACCCTTTCCTGGGTTTGGACTGTGAATCAGACCGTGTGGAAATAATGATGCCATCCGCGTGGTAGGGCCCAGCGCGGTGCATATGTGCAGTATAAAGTCAGTTTATATATGGTTTGAAATTGTATCCCAGGGTTTGGAAAATGCAGAAGTTTATGTGATGGATATCATGACCACACATGAGGTGTTGTGGAGATACATATGTATCTTAAAATATACATAGCTACAAGACTATGTACTAACATTTTTAAAGGACCAAGACTGATTTTGAGAGGCCTCTCTCCGGGATGCTGATTTTACATGTTTATCTTTGGGCTTAAGGAAAAAGTCACTGTCTCTGAAAAGACGAGGAGAAGTTAAAAGATTTAATGAATCCTTTCCCCCTTCATCACCCACACCCCCTCCCTGAAACAGTATCAGTATTTGTGGGGAATGCCAGGAATAAGAAGATAAGCCAGTCAGTCTAGCTTCATTTAGGGGGAAGGACTCTGTAACTACTTTAAGGTATCAGATCGAGAACAGTTGGAAAAGCAAGCTTGATTAAAGACAGCTAACATCATTTCAGGAAGGGGAGTCGTGCCTAACTAATTTGTTGGAATTCTTTGAGGAAATCACTGCCCCAGTGAACTGGCTGGGGGAAGGGAGGAGATTATAGACTGGGTTTTTCAGAAAGGGCTCTACAGAATTCTCTACTGCTGGTTAAAATGTTTAAGGTCTGAAGTCATGGAAGTGTAGGACAATTGGCATATTGGACTAAAAACTGGCAAAAGGAGAGGAAAGAAAGGGTAACTATGAACAGAAATGTGTCAGCCTTGAAAGCAGGATCAGAAGTGGGGTCAGAAGAGAAGCTGCATTTGACATATGAACTGGCACTTTCCGGGGTCACCGAAGGTGTCCCTCTGAGAAGTTTATACGGAAGGGGGCGGGAGTGGGGGATGGGGGAACTCTAGAGAGAATTGTACAGAAGGCAGACATTCTTTTTGAGTGGGGACTTTTCTTCCACTTCGAAGGGCCCTGCATTATCGTGTCCTGGTTGTCAGCCTGAGCTACGTAGCACTTTTTTTTTTTTTCTTTTGAGAGTCTCCAAAATAAATACACAAAGCAGCTCTATTGGATTTAAACCCTATCACAGCGTGAACCCAGAGCAATCTGGATATATTCTAGGATGAAATTAGCTTTTTCCTTTTCTGAAGTTGTTTAAAGAGATCAGAAAAAGGGTTCATAATCATGAAAAAATGTCAGTGATTTAATGTTCTGTTGCCTAGAGATTGACAATTTTAACTAGGGGTTATGTGGAGCCTTCTACCCAGCCCACCTCCGCAATTGCCTCCTGATTTGGCTGTTCCTGTACTTGTTAGTGTCTCCGGCAGTGTCCAAAAAGGAAAGTTTTTTTAAAAAATTAATTTGTTTTCAAGTCTTGCATCCTTTCTACAATCCTTTCTATTCTAGGGGAATAACCACTAACCTTCCTTTGAGTGTTTCATTTTAGACGATTATAGGAAAAATCCCCTGCTCATCTATACCCCAAATAATTCTCCTCGTAGGTTCTGGATAGGATATGCGTTTTTTTTTTTTCTGAAGGAGACACCCTCTTAAATTTTATTTTCAATTAAATTAGTACGTTTGAGGAGGGGACAATCAGGAAAATACATTTTGATGAAGAATCTAGGGGAACTTTTTCGAGGAACCACTGCCTCAGAGGCCAGACAGATAACACTAATGAGGAAAGAGTGAATGGCCCGCAGTGGGAATGGGGAGCCTACGGTGACTGTAAGCACATATACCCCGGGGAGAGCTGTCCACATCCAGAGATATCTGGAGCACCAGCCAAACCAAAGCATCTGCTGGCTGGACAAAGCCTTTGGGCCACCATTGTGGGACCTCTAGATTAGAGAAATGGTTTCCAAATTTTTGAGGCTGAGGACCACTTGTCAGCATAAAAAAGGTAAGGATTCCTAATATAGTAGTTTCATATTTATTGGCCATGAAAATTCACCAAAACACAATGTTTTGATGCATTGTTGTAACGTATAAAAACGAATTTTGTGATATGCACTTAGCCTGGTGCTGTGAATATGAGATCCAACACAAAACACCCCCTTGCCCAGTCTAGTGAGTGAGGTGACCAAGTAGAGGGATGATCGCCAAAGAATCTGTTTACCGATAGAAGAGAAGCGAGCACGTGGTGTGGTGCTATGGGGTCACATAGGAAGGGTATCTAACTCGATTTTGGCAGAGCTCAGGGAAGACCTCCCCGAAGATGTAGCAACTCAGCCAAGACTAAAGTATCTGTGGCAGTTGGCCAACACTTGGCATATGTAGGGTATTTCAAGGAGAGGAGAACAGCATGTACAAAGGTTCTGAGGTGAGAAAACAGGTTTCCTTCCAGGAAATGAGCAGATCAGTACAGCTAGAACGAAGTGAGGAGAGGTAGACAGTCATGGGGTTTAATCTAGAAAGGAATGCAAAGGACCATCATGGAGCAATCTGTGTGTATTATTCACAGAGCATATTTACTGGGCTTTAAATTAACAACAAAATGGCTCCACAAATCTTGAGACCCTGACAAGAATTCCAAGTGTCCCTCAGATTGGAGGTTCACACTTTGGGAACCAAACGTACAGCAAGTGGAAGTGTGAAGCCCAGTGCATCAGTTTGCCAGGGCCGCCATAACAAAGTCCCGCAGATTGACTGGCTTAAACAGCAGAAATGTATTGTCTCGCAGCTATGGTGGCTGGCTATCTGAATCAAAATGGCAGCAGGGTTGATTCCCTCTGAGGGCCGTGAGGGAAAGATCTGTTTTAGGTCTCTCTCCTTGGCTTATTGATGGCTATCTTTGTGTGCACCCGATGTTCTTCCTGTATACGTATCTGCCTCCACATTTCTGCTTTTCATAAGGACACCAGTCATATTATTCTAGGGACTACTCTGAAGAATCTCATTTTAAGTTGAGTACCTCTACAAAGACCCCATCTCCAAAATAGTCACATTCTGAGGCACTGGGTGTTAGGATGTCATCATATGAACTTTAACAATTCAACTTGTAATACTCAAGTCAAATGACTCAAAGAGTGTTCCAGGACCCAGAGCATGTTGCCAACTTTCTAGAGGTTTCCGGGTACCTGGTGGAGCAGGACGATGGGGAGAGAGAGCAAGAAAGGGGAAGAGAAGAGAGGGAGCTGCAAAGACCAAAGTTGGCTCTTTCCCTCCTTTTGCCTCCATTTGGCCTAAATCCACGATTCTTGACAAGCTGTCTGTACCAAACCACAAGGAGTAATCATGGCTTCTCAGAGATAAGGAAAAGGTTGAAGTCACTTCCTTTCTCTTCCTTTGCACCCTCTAACAGCCATCTTGCTAACAAAGAAGATCTTCTCCAGAAGAATGCCTCCCTCTTGTCATGGGAGAGCCTAATCCAGAGTCGATTTTGACCTTGGCTCTTCGGTGAGAGCCACCTAATCAGAGTATTTCTCAAGAGAGGTGCGGACTCCACATCTTTGTCTCCCACAGCAAAGAGCCTCCTTTCTTAGGGCTCACGGTAACTTGGGCGGTGAGAATTATGTAGTGTCAAAAAGATCACTTAGAAATAGCCACTCGTCAATTCCATTTGGATAAAAGCAAATCAAATGAAACAAATCTAAAGAAGGCAGATTTCAGTTGTATGTGTGGATCCACTCGAGGGAGGGCAGTTAATAAAAACCCAACTATCTGAGGTGAATTTTGATACTTTTTTTTTTTTTTAAAGGCTTGTTTAGGCAGAACAGAATCAGGATTTCTCTGTGCCTCTGTGGGCAACATCTTGTTAATTATCTCAAGGAATTCTCTGGAAAACGTCAGTTGATTTGAACCCTCCTGTTATTTTACATTTCCAGATGTGCTCTGATGTTCTTTGGAAAATAAGCCCTCATGATTAATATCCCCAGCAGTGCTCAGTCAACAGAGATTCTGAGATTGAAAGTGCAATTTCTCCTTATTTTCGGGGTCTACCTAACCTCTCGTTTTTCCCTTCAAATAAGAGATGAGGCTTCATTGTATCTGCTAACGGAGAAGAAAGAAAGTTTTTGAAAATGAAGACATGACAACTTTCTGCAAAGCAAGCAAGGTGGGGTGAGTTTTTCTTCCTGCTCCTGACAAGTATGTGCTATGGAGGTAAGACGAGGGCAGAGGCATTTTGGAGACAGGACACAAGGCCAGGGAGGGGTCATTCATTCTTTGAGAAAAAGGAGGCAAAGGAGAGATGCTAACTGGGGTCTAATTTTCTCAGTGAAAAGGCTATGATTAATTTTTAGATGCTTCCCTTCCATGCCAAACCAAAAACCTCTGCCCCTACGTCAGCAGAATCTGAAGTCCATTTTCAGCTCTCCACACAGGAGTGGATTGGGCTGGGTCTGTGAATGACTGTCCATAGCCATGCCAGAGGCCATCTGAGAGACAAGGTTTCAGAGAGGAGTGCTTTCTGATAGCCAAGGGCACAGCCAGGTGGGTTTCCTTGGAGGCCAAGACTAATGCTTCCCACTTGAGGAGAGAGCGTGGGGCAAGTTCAATAGTTTGGATAAGTTACTCTTCCGTATCCAGCACTGTGAACTCTGTATGAATTGGGATATGGTGTTTACATTTAAGCCGAAGGACAGGTTGGACAATTTTCAGGACTCCGTGCTTGGGATTGGGTGTTGAAAGTAGGACTGTTTTGCTGCCGTTTATACTCAAATGAGCTGAATGTGTGTAGAGCTTAGGACAGTGCCTGCCACGTGATAACTCTAGGGCCAGATTTTTGACCAAAAAAAAAAAAAAAAAAAAAAAAAAAGCCTGGGAATAGGCCAAAACTAAAAGCAGATCATTTGTAAGTTAGTCTTCCAGCTTCCTGTCTGGCTCTTAACACGCAGTTCTAGGTAAATAGGACTCTGGGAGCCCCTCAGCAGGAATGCACACACATGGCACTGACTAGATCACATAAAGGGCATTATTTTTGCTCTTGCCATGGGAGCTGAAACAAAAGGGCAGAGCATCATCCTGTTCAACCTCAGCTAGGAACGTATGTGTTGGGCAACTCAACATTTTCGTCATTCTGTCCATGTTGGTGAATAACTGTAAAAGGGCTGTGACTATTGATATTAGGGTTACAAGCAAGTTATAGTGAGTAGGAAAATTTGTAATTACAGAATCCATGAATAATGTGGCTTGACTACTTTCTGACATAGCTATTAAGCTAGGCCAGACAAAGAAATCCCACATTTCAGGGGGAAAATGAAATACTGCTGTTTCATTAGGCAAATGAAACATTGCCTAAATGTTTGAATGCAAAAACCAGTTAATTGCTAAATACATTCCTTTAGTTTCTGCTTGTTTAAGTTCTCTGAGTCTAAGGATGCCACTCTTGGTTTATTGCATTGTCCCATATGGAAGATGGGTTTATAAAAGCACTTACCTTTGAAGTTACTAAAATTTCTAAAAGAAATTTCTTTTTTTTTAAATATGAAATTTATTGTCAAATTGGTTTCCATACAACACCCAGTGCTCATCCCAAAAGGTGCCCTCCTCAGTACCCATCACCCACCCTCCCCTCCCTCCCACCCCCCATCAACCCTCAGTTTGTTCTCAGTTTTTAAGAGTCTCTTATGCTTTGGCTCTCTCCCTCTCTGACCTCTTTTTTTTTTTCTCCCCCCACCCCCCACTCATAGGCTTCTGTTAAGTTTCTCAGGATCCACATAAGAGAGAAAACATATGGTATCTTTCTCTGTATGACTTATTTCACTTAAGATAACACTCTCCAGTTCCATCCATGTTGCTACCAAGGGCCATATTTAATTCTTTCTCATTGCCACGTAGTATTCCATTGTGTATATAAACCACAATTTCTTTATCCATTCGTCAGTTGATGGACATTTAGGCTCTTTCCATAATTTGGTTATTGTTGAGAGTGCTGCTGTAAACATTGGGGTACAAGTGCCCCTATGCATCAGTACTCCTGTATCCCTTGGGTAAATTCCTAGCAATGCTACTGCTGGGTCATAGGGTAAGGCTATTTTTAATTTTTTTTTGAGGAACCTCCACACTGTTTTCCAGAGCGGCTGCAACAGTGTGCATTCCCACCAACAGTGCAAGAGGGCTCCCGTTTCTCCACATCCTCTCCAGCATCTATAGTCTCCTGATTTGTTCATTTTAGCCACTCTGACTGGCGTAAGGTGGTATCCGAGTGTGGTTTTGATTTGTATAAAAGAATTTCTTAATGAAATTTTTGCCTCTCGAGAGAAGAGTTCATCAAACAAGAGATTCCATAAGCGCAATACTATTTTATTTTTCATTCTTTTATCATTTCTTCCCAAAGCTTCTGGAGTCAAGAGTAGTTATTATCAGGGGCACCTGGGTGGCTCAATAGGTTAAGTGGCTGACTTTGGCTCAGGTCATGATCCCACGGCTCGTGAGTTTGAGCCCTGCATCAGGCTTTGTGCTGACAGCTCGGCTCCTGGAGTCCGCTTGGGATTGTGTGTCCCTCTCTCGCTCTGCCCCTCCCCTGCTCATGCTCTGTCTCTCTCAAGAATAAATAAACATTAAAAAAAATTAAAAAAAAAAAAAGAGTAGCTATTATCAGCCACTTCAGTGCTGTCCAAACCCTGGGTGGAACACAGCTTATTTGAAACCTCGTGGAGACCACCAGACTCAATCTTCTCCACTAACAGAAACAGGAAACTGTTCTATGGAACATGGAAATCAAGATGCTGAGAACCAGAGAAGACATTTCCTAATTTTTGTCCTCTCCATGATTTTTCTTCATAATGAATGATTGGTAACTACTTCATAATGACTGGTTGATAATGGTGAAGTATCTATGGAGACAAAGATCCTTTTCAGAAAAGCTTGCCTTTCCTTTGACTGATATGGTAGAACATGCTCTTATTTATGCCTAAAGGCTAACGTCAGTCTTTTAACCTAGAATTCAAGATTTTCCATTAATTTGGACCCAGCTTTCCAAGCATTATTATCTCCCCCCACTGCCTTATTTAGGATCGCTGTGCCAGCCATGTGGGTATTTTGTATACATGAATAATAAGGCATAAAGCATAACTGTTAGGAGTTTAGAATCTAGTTGAGAAGGTAAGGCTAACACCCATAAAAGTGAAAGATGTAAGGGGGTTATATAAGGAAGACTCATTAATGTGACATAGACTGTAGAGTTTACGTGAGTTTGAAATCAAAACACCCAGAGAGAGAGAGAGAGAGAGAGAGAGAGAGAGAGAATGGATTAGTCAGAGAAAGCAAGGTAAATTCAAAATGGTTCTTGAAGAACGTTGAGAATTTCAACAGATCAGAAGGAGGGGTGGGTGGAGGGGAAGAGAAAAGAAGAAGGAATCCAGTGAATGTTTGCAAGTGGGAATGAACAAGACGGTAGTGGAGCTGTAAACAAACCAACGTGAATGGCAAATGGCAATTCTACTGGAGAATAGAAGAAAACAAATTTGGAAACGCAGGAAACCATTTAATTGAAGTGGGCAAATTCAGAATAGGTGGGAACAAAAAAAAAATAGGAAAGAGCATTGAAATCTGATCAATTAGATTGAAAAAATAGGTAGAAGCATTGAACTTTGGTCAAGCAGAAAACAGAAAGCCAATGAAGGCTTTTAAGAAAGCATGCCAGTAAACCAACTTGCGCTAAACTATAGATCACTGAAATACACATGTGGTGATTTTTCACTACGTGCAACAGGATTTCTGCATCCCACCAGCTTTCGACAAATTTTTATTGAGTACTATTTTTATTGAGTACTATTGTCTACTAGACATTACGAAAGTGACAGAGCTGTCTAGGAGCGAACAAGATCAAAACGACGATCAAAATGGTCTCTATACTCCTGGAATTTATATCCCAGTAATATTCATTTTCATTATGTTTTTCTCTCTTGGCTCTGTATCTTAGGCGGAAAAGTTTTCAGGGAAAGTGATACCTTCATCTTTCTGTGTTTATGGATATGTCTGTGTTTAACTTCGCCTTCCAAGAAGTTGGTACTTGAAGACATAGCACGCTAACCTAGGAGAAGCCTTCTCTGTCCCCTCCAAACTGGACAGGAGCCCCCTTAGTAATGTGTCACCACCGCAAGCTTCTCATTGCTAGACCGTATTGAGAAACAGCTCACTCTTGTCCTATCTACTTTCTTGGCATCTCCTGTCAACCTAATGTGACTAGACAATAAGCACCCTGGGGCAGAGTCCTCTTACCATCTCTACATCACCACTGTACGTGCTAAGCAAATGCCTCAATAAAACGAGTGAATGGAGGGATGAATGTGAGTTTTCCTTATCCGAATTTTTTTCCTTTGGGGCAATTTTTGGGAGAGAAAGGATATGTCTAGCACGAGGAGGAAAGCGCAGTTCCGTCTCTATCTTTATATATGTGAGAACACCTTTGAAATGAGCGTGGCTGTTCTTATCAGGCTCTTTGGAATGTGGTAACCGAGAGTGCTAGGTGTCTTGCCTTAAGGTGATTTAAAAATGACAAACCTCATGCATTTTTTTTCATTTTCTTAAAAGCCGTAGTATTAGCCCACCCCATAAATCACAACAGTCGGTTTTGTCTTAATGCACAGGTATTTCTGTAATACAGACTGTTCAATAAATTATCAGGCAGTTATTAGTAAAAACAGGACAAATTTGATTTAATCGTAGGCATCTTCTTGGAACCTTCTAGCTCTGAGGTTTGGATCTAAAACACTTTGGGTGTCACCATGAGACTTGTTACTTACAATTCATTGTCTATAATTCCCTTTGGCAGCTTTGCAAAACAAATCTTGGAAAGAGCCTAGAGAAAGCCATTCTTCCTAGAAAACTTGGAGTCTTTTAAATTCACTCTGGATGCCAAGGACAGTGAATGGAAGTTTTTGTCTTGTTTGTGTATTTGCTTGCCGCTTTGCTCACTCATTCTTTCATTTGTTTTTTTTTTTTTAATTGATTATTTACTTATTTTCCAAAAAAAAAAAAAAAAAAGCAAATATCCTAGGTTTTGGCAATGCGACAGTCAAACTCTAGGTGGCGCCCCACAAAAACCCGTGGTGGGTGGAGGAAGGAGCCGGACAGCAGAGCTCTCAGGATGTAGTAAAACCACAGAACACCCAGGCTGATTCTGAGATGAGGGCGGGAGCTTCCCGTGTGGGGGTGTAGGGTGGGGCAGAGCAGGATGTGTGCTTGGGTTTCGTTTGGAAAAAAAACATACATCATATTGCAATACAGTTTACTTTCAGATTTCTATTTGAAAAAAATGCTGTAAAAATACCCAACTTGCGTCGAACACCACCCTGGTCGCCTCCTGGATTCGGTTGCCGTCCCTTAAATTTCTTCCTTGCAGCTGTATCACAGTTGTAACTGTTCAAGTTTTTAACTCAATTATTAATCATTAACACATTGAATTATTTGTTTAATGTCTTCCCCCCCCCCCCCCCCGGATTGTAAGTTTCCGTAAGGTGGGGACACGGCTGCACTGTCCACCGGAACGTGCCTGCGCCTAACACAACACCTACAAGCGGTAGGCACTCCGTGAAGATTTTGTCTGGCTTGCTGATCTGCCTGCTGCTTTGTGCTGTTCTTTCATTTGGCCATTTATTCATTGCTTTATCTCCACCCTTTCCCATCCCACTCCAGCCTACGCTGGCTTAGCTGCCATCCCCCCCCCCCCCCCCCCATCCTCCCCCGCTGCCCCATCCCTCCTCCCATTCATCTTGGGCTTTAAAAGTTAACAAACACTAACATGGAGGAAACTAAATGTCCGAAAGCAATCTTCCGATAGTCAGACCTCCAAAGCCCGGGGAAAGAATACTAGCAGTTAAGGAAAGGGCAGTTTTGCCCACGCAAAAGAGAAAGCGTGACCTCCCAGGCAGCCATGTCCACAGGCTGTTATGGCTTTCGGCGGCAGGTGCTGCGTCTCCTGGGTTTGGACAGCTGGAGGCGGGAGGACGGCGGAGCCCTTCACTGTGAAATGGTCTGGACTGGGGACAACTGGCAGGAATCACAAGTGGCTTCTTGGCTCACCCCAGCGGTACTTCAGCTTTCATAAACGGCCCATCTCTGGAGTTGCGAGATTCCAACACATAGGGGATTTCCCTTTGTTAGATCCTGACCTGCAGAGCTGATCCCGAGCCAAATCCATGGGTCTGCCTTTTAAAGGCAAGGGAAGGAAAGAAGGAAAGATGGAAGGAAAAGAAGAAGGAAGGAAGGGAGGAAGGGTAACGTAAAAGGGAAAGAAAGAAAGAAAGAAAGAGAGGAAGGAAGGAAGGAAGAAAGAAAACTGAAAGTTTGGAGAATATTGATTATTATTCACAGACACCTAACCTGCTATTTGTTAAAATACATTTTAAAGTTAATGTGAGTGGAGAAAAAGTTATTGTGATATTGGCAGCCTCTGTCTGCTCCCCACTAAACTGATGTGAGTGGAAAGACAAGATTTTGGAAGAAAGCATCACCCCAATCCTTACATTATTAGCTACCCATGACACAAAACATAAGACTGGAAAGGAACTTCAAGGCAAGATGCCAAAGCCTTCGTCGTGCAGACAAAGGGTCTGAGGTGACTCAGTTCAAGAGTCAGGGCCAAAACTCAGGTCTTGTGGCCAGATCTGGGTCCCTTCTACTCTGTGGCCTATAGCTTTTCTCTTTCTGTTAACATGAGTTTGAAATACTATAAATGTATTTCCTCAACTCATTCTCCTGTGTAAAACCTCACAGGGAAGCTGACTTCCGATGGTGAAGGGAAGATATTGTGTCTTTTCTAAAATGGTCAAAAGAAAGACCACTTGATAACATAAAAATGTCGCATTGCCCTGCGAGGAGGCAGCCATCATTACTGGGTGGGGAATAAAGAAATAACTGAAGAAACAGATTCCAATTGATTGCACGTGCAGTGTGTGCCTTTGAAAAAAAGAGTCCAGAATACTTCCAAACGTTCTCACATAGGCCGCATGCATCTGTCCTATGTAACCTGAAAATGATTTACCCTTGTGAAATCATTTGTGCAAACCTGCCAACAATATGAATGATTTTGTTTGTCTACCGTCTCAAAATAATTGATTTTACGTACATTAAGCTAATTAAAATAGCCAGGCCCTTTCTTTGCAGAAAATCCACAAACGTACTTTTAATTATGCTTCAGAGGTCAGGAAATCAACTCATGGAAGAGTCTAGAATTTGTTTCAGTCTATTAAGATAAAACCTAAAAATGTGTTTTTAATACATCGATAAAAAATACATTAAAATATTTGGTATTTTTAGTCAGTCTCCAACTTACCAAAGGGTCCTTTCCCAAAAGTTAGTGGGTAAATGGGTTGTCTGGAATTCAGAGTACATTTTCCCATAGAAACAATGTCACCCATAGGACTTGGTTCCCAGACTACCCATAAAGCTCTATTTAACCCATAGTGTAGCAGACTATTGTGCATTTTAGAATTACCATTTTAAGTTTAATATTCTTTATTAATTGCTTCAAAAGTCATTGATCAACTTATACATTATCTCAAATGGTAACTTCTAGAAAGATCAACTTCAGTTTTAGGTTTTCACGATGGTAGACGGCTACTTTTGAGTAATTTCTATAGCAGGCTTTGGGGGGCACTTTCAAGACTCTACACGTAGACGATGCTGGGTCTCAAGTTGTCTAATTCGATCTGATCACTATGACTAAAGGAGGAAACAGAGAGAGAAAGGCCCTGGGTCCCCACTTCAACCTCCACCGCCACCAAGATGACATGACAAGAAATGAAAGAGAAGGAAAGGAGCAGAGAGGTTAAATCATGTGCCCCTGCGTGTGAGCAGAGAGGATCCGAGCAGCGAATGACGAGAGAGGAAGGGAAGGGACATTGACCTGTGTGGTTCATAAAGAGCCAGTGCTGGCCTTGGGACTCCTTGTAACTGTCCAGAGAGTTGAGAAAGGGAAAGGAAAGCCAAAGTTTTCCTTGGGGTAGTCTGTTGTGATCGTATGCACTGATGTTCAGAAGGTGCAGTAAGAGATGTTTGTTCCACAGGGGCAAGAGTTGCCCGACCTAGGAAAACCTGGACTCCCAGTTTGAATCCACACATATCTATCAAGGACCTAGTGTTCCAAGAGCGGGGGATAGAGGACCAACTGCAGAAATTAGCAGGTGATCATACGTTACCTTGTGGAGATAATAATAGCCAACATGCATTACTTGTTTTTACTCACTTAACCTTCACGACAGATATTGTTATTATTACCCCATTTTACAGTTGAGGAAACTGAGGCACAGAGAAGATAGATAAGTGGCACGAAGTCATATGGCTAGTAAATGGTGAGGCCACTATTTGTACCCAGGTAGTCTGAGGACAGAGCTTGTGATCACAACCATGATGCTACCCTCTGCCCTGATATCTCCCTGGTCAACATTCTTGTCTCTTGTCAGCAATTGCTCCTGTCCTGATTCCATCTGGGCTCTGGAATGCATTCAGAGAAGTGGCTGTGTATGGAGCCTGGAACTGGAAGGGGCATCCAAGGTCATGCCTTTCAGTCTTCCTTCAAATTCTACAGCTACTGTGAAGAAAGTTGCATTCCCACAGAGAACATGTCAGACTGCAAGAAAATTATGACAAAAGGTCTCCAAAAGGACCTCTGAAACCCGGATCTTATCTCATTGCACAAGCCAAAGCCAGTTTCCTAAATCAAAGAATGAAACAAGGTACATCTTTATCAAGTATTGTTTTGACATCACTCCCCTTTGTATGACTGGACAGGCACTCCCATTGTCTCCCTAAATAATTTTTAAACACTCCTGAAATTTGGCTTGGAGACCCTCCTTTGAAACCAATTTTCCTCCCTGAACCTACTAGCTCATATATTTTTTTTTTTACTTCAACCTGGCAAAAGTTATTATCCCTCATAAAACTTTACCCTCTCTCCTCTCTAAGCCATCACATAAACCATTCCTCCTGATTATACATGCCTCTTCTCAAGCCATATCCATTACCCTGTCAACTTTCCATGGAGGTTAATCTGCTAGTGAGAATGTACATGGGCTCCTGGGGCAGAGTATTCTCACAGTGGATTGGGCAGAGACTCCGAAGTCAGCCAGTCCAGGTTCAAATTCCAGTTCTGCGTGATGCCAGCTGTGCCCTGTGGGGCAAGCTATTGGACCTAAGTCACTGATAGCAATGGCAACACAGCTGTTCTAAGGATTGAATGAATGAGATCTTGCATGGAAGGAACTTAATTCAGGGTCCGCACGTCATAGACTTCAACAGATGTTGGTCCCCATTTCTTACAATCCTTTTAGAGGGCCAAATAGTAGGAAATGTGTACAACGAGATGTTTACACCATCCTCTATGAGAAGGAAAAATGAAAAGCAATGTATGCCCAACCATGGTTGAGTATACAGCCCGTTCAAAGCCATGTTCTGAATACTGGGAGGTGTTTAGACTGTATTGGTGAGATTTTGAAAAAGGAACCACAGAATCTCTAGAGTGTGATATGGGGTTGGAGGCGGGGGGGGGGGCAGGGGGGTTAGAGTCAAATAGGCAGAAATGTTGCTTAGGAAACAAAGTGGGAAAAACCTATACCAAAAAGTAAATTATAATCATCTTCATGGAGATCATGTGTAGGGAGTGTGGATAGGTATTGGAATTACAGATGGTTTTTTAAAAATATTTTGTACTTTTCCCTGTTTCCAAATTGTGTCCCTTTTATAAGTAGGAAAATTATATGCTATTGAAAAATACTGTATAGAGGTTAGCCTTCTCTGATGATCTCCTCCTGGCTTCAGTTCATTCAGACATCCATCCTACCCCCCTTCCTTTCCTGCCTTTCTCATTCTACAGATTTATATTTCCTCTGCACAGCAGCAGTTGGTTCTGAACGTTTGGCAGAGTCTGTAGTTGGTGTTTAGATCTACTTATGTGGGTTCTCTCTCCCTCATCAGACCGCATTTCCACCAGAGTATTTGCCTTATGATTTGTCTAGAATTGTGCATAGTGACTTGGAAGATCTTTGTCCCAAACTTTAACGTACTGAGGTCATTGTAAATAATTCAGGGAGAAAAGCAAACTTGCTTAAATTGGTTCATTATTAGTATTAACATTTACTGGGGGCTAGGGCTCAGATGTTAGGAATGGAGAGGCTCATAAACCAGTTGGGAATCCAGCCTTGCGCCTGAGACAATGCTATGTATTTATGCGGCTATTTCATTTCCTCCCAGGGCACAGAAATGTCACATTGCCAAGGCCCCTTACATTGGGGAGGGTCACACGACCAGTTCTGACCAGTAGAATGGGAGAAGAAGTGGTGTATGTCACTTCCAGGCCCTAAGTCATTTTGTATGTTCCTCCATGATCTCCTGTTTCCCCTGATGGCTACTGGCTGGACGGTACCAGGGTGACCTTGAAGCCACAGTACGATAGAGTCACAAGATAGAAATGACCTTGGTCTCTGAGAAGAACCACGCAAGAGACTTACCTAAACAGAAACATCTGAAATGAACAGTGTTATAAAGCCAAGACTTTTATTATATAAAGGCATTGAGATTCGCGAATTATTTGTGCCCATGATAACTCTCCCCTAACTAATAACATAAAATTATACAAGTAGTAAAGAATCCAAGATAACATAGTCTAAGTGTCGCATGAAGAGTAGACTATAATAATGCTTTGCTTTTCCCCAAGACCATTTGCTTCATTGCTTGACCCAATCTGTTATGAATCTTGGTGAGCTGTGTCGCAATTTAAGAAACGACTTCATCTTGCGGCCTAAGAGAACACCAAAATTTTCTGACTCCAAATTCTGTGCCCTTCCCCTATGGCACATTGACTCTCGGCCTCTAGAACTACAGAGTTCAGAGCAGCGACTGGTGATTGAAATGCTTATATAGAAGAAGGTATGTTGCCTCAATGGTCTAGGCGGTATTTCTGAAGCATTTGTTCGGCAAGAAGTTAATATACGACCCAAAAGATGGAGCTCCAAGGACAAATGAGTTTGGGAAACACTGGATTAAACAAACGTGACCAGCAGTTTTATATTTGTTGCCAAGCTCTCAGAGCCTTTAATTTGCGAGCTGGAAACTCAAAGGGATGTGGCGCGAGTCTCTTCTCCGACTATGGAGCTCTTTTACCGTAAGTCATCAGGAGTAGTGGATGTGGGAACATACTTTGGGAAAGGTTGTTCTAGGTAAGTTTCTCAGCTCTCTATCGCCCCCCACTGCCACTTTAGTTTGTTCACTTCCTTTCAGAGTATATTTCTCAGTTAGTGTTGGGGACCACAAGATTCTCAAATACGCCCGTTTAGCCAAGATCAAAGGGGACTTCCAGGGGATTTTAAAAATTAAATTATTTATTTGTTTGTTTATTTATTTATTTATTTTAAAGCTTATTCCAAATAGGAGCAGAGCACATCAGTGCCACTGGAAAAAAGAAAATATAAATAACCAGGGGAAAAGGAGATGTAAATCAACCAACTCGTATTCAACCCAACCAGCAGAGTCAACCTGCAGCCTTTACTACCACAGGGGGCTGCTGAGGCAGGGGAGAGTAGGATTTGAGGAAGGATTAGATAATTTTATGAGCGTGACTAACATTTAAAGCTGTGTGAGCTAGAACAAAAAAGATACAAGGAAATGAAGTCTCATGTTCCAGGATGTAAATTGATCACATGTGGAGGGAGGGGCAAGAAGAAATTCCCACCTCGCAGTCCAGCGTGGGATATTACACAATGGGCCAGGTGCAATAGGCTTGACTTTCCCTCTTTATTTTCCTTTTCCTTTTCTCCGGTACATCTGATTCTGGCTAAACAGGAGGTGGGGATATTAGCCCTGACAAATAGCGATTTGATCCCACAGGGCAACTCCTATTGAAAACCAAGATAACACAAATATTTTCAATTCTTCAAGTTGAACCCAGGCTAAGTATTTTGTTTAGTGGGCGATCTTTTTGTTCTTTTATTAAGGGAAGATCATTTTATGAGCGCTAAGAATATTTTTATTCCTAGCATGGGAAAAATTTGGAATTCCCAACCAACACATTGTGTAAGCAATTAAAAAGAACCGGAGAGTTTGTGCGAAGTAAGGTAAGATCATCTTAATTAGCCGAGACTCTCGAGCAGATATAAACCCAATCTTCAAGTGCTGGCTATTTTGAAATACTCCGTTCATCTTAAGCAGAAAAATACGGTGTGTTTTTGAGCTGCAGTATTCTGAGCTTGGTGATGATTGAAGGCCTTGCAGGAGGAGATGGCAGATTTTATTGGGCTGGGTGGGTTCTCACCCTCTATCTCTCTCTGGGAAATTTTGTGAAAATATTCAACTCCAGTGGTTCAGTGAAAAACATTTGGGCCCCAGGGAATCAATGAGAGCTGAGTTTTATAAAGTGAATCTTATCTGGGACCAGAAGAATTAAGAAACAGAACTATGGGAGACAGGCAACAAGAATAGCAAAACCAGCCTCACGGTACAAAAGGTTCGTCTGTTAGCTTATAACAAGTCGATTTCTCTGCATTATGATTTTCTCTATCAAGACTAGGGTAAAGAATCAATTACATCAGGGATGATGGGGTTTTTTCATTGCAGAATCTTAGTTGACCTTTTCCTCTGAATGGCCTGAATGATTTGGATGTGTGACGATCCTGTATTCCGACAAAAACCCTAAGTATCATTCGTGTCAGGAAGGATTATGCCTCTTGAAACATGGCAATCTTTCTGAACTTACGGCAGTGGCAGACACGGTCATCTATTCAATGCCATCTTCCTACCCCTTCTTTTCTAGTAGACCCCACTTGCCATGATAAAAACTTGAGGGGGCGCCTGGGTGGCTCAGTTGGTTAAGTGGCTAACTCTTGATTTTGGCTCAGGCCGTGATCTCACAGTTTGCGAGGTGGAGCGGCTCCTGGCTGACAGTGCAGAGCCTGCTTGGGATTCTCTCTTTCTTCCTCTCTCTGCCCCTCTTCCCCTCATGTGCATGTGCACCCTCTCTCTCCTCTCTCTCTCTCTCTCTCAAAACAAATAAATAAATAAAACTTAAAAGAATACTTGGAAAATTTAGATAGGCATCCAGTTTTCTAGCTGTATCTCGCAGCTTCGACTGGCTGCGCGATTCAGTTCTGACCACTTCTAGCTTGGGGGATTCTAGAAAATATTTTTCTTTTTGATAAAAGGAGAGAGGTATGGGAGGAGCATTTTTTTCCCCCGCTACCCCTACTTCTTCTCTTTGATGTAGTTGTGAAAGAATATGATGCTTTAAATAGTGGCCATGAAGGGCACCTGGGTGGTTCAGTCAGTTAAGCATCCGACTTCAGCTCAGGTCATGATCTTGCGGTCTGTGAGTTCGAGCCTTGGGTCGGGCTCTGGGCTGTCAGCTCAGAGTCTGGAGCTGCTTCGGATTCTGTGTCTGCTTCTCTCTCTGCCCCTCCCCCCCCCTCATGCTCTGTCTCTCTCTCTCTGTGTCTCAAAAATGAATAAATGTTAAACCAAAAATTTAAAAAAAAAATTGTGACCATGAAATGACAAGTCTGAGGATCAAAGTCACCATCAGAGGATTGACTAGATGACAGGGCAGAAACATCTTGATGCTGTGATTTTGTCATCGAGCCACTGTTACAACCCTGGGACCTCTTGGTTTGCTGTGGAAGCCACTTTCAGACAGGTATTCCATTGTAAGCCAAAGCCTTCTAATTAAATACAAACAGTGGAAAAGTGGCCATGTGTTTCAGTAGAGCACAGAACCCTGAAGAAACACATGGCCTGTGGCCTCTGGTCATCTTGAGTCTCTGACATTCATAGATGTACTTAGGCATATTCCTCCTGGAAAAAGTAGACAACCAGCATCTGTTTGATTGTGGTGTGAGAATCCATCGGCTAATGCCGGCACAGCCCAAGGCCATGAACACTCTCATCCTCACCATCACCGAGAAAGCAGCAATCATCAATGTTACAATTCAACATGAGAAAGAAAAAGAGGAACTCTACACCACACTTTGTGCGATGTTTCTTTACCTTCTTTTCTTATTTCCCGCAAACTTACCTCTTCTTTGTTTCTTACTTTGGCTTCAGAGAACCTCTTTTATTTTTTTCTATTTTGTTAATTCGGATGTTACTTACTTTTTCAATATGGTAAAGCAATAAAAAGAAGCTGGCCAACTGGCTTAGAACAATGCCAAAAACTTATGTATGGAATGTTAGGACATGCTCTATTGAATAGGCAGAAATTTAGTTAATCTTCAAAGGAATCCAACCCTCTCCTCTCCCCACCACCGTCACTGCCCAAATTTCTCACCCTCTAGTCCTACTAAATAAGTGACTTCCCAGATTGGCCTATCTTCCATTCTTCATATCCTAAACTAAAAATCCCAAACTACTATTATTGAAAATGGTACAGCTCAAAGGCCTGGGAGAAATTTCGCTCTCGGGGGCATATTCACTTTTATTTTTATTTTATTTTATTTTATTTTATTTTATTTTCAATTTATGAAATTTATTGTCAAATTGGTTTCCATACAACACCCAGTGCTCATCCCCAAAGGTGCCCTCCTCAATACCCATCCCCCACCCTCCCCTCCCTCCCACCCCCCATCAACCCTCAGTTTGTTCTCAGTTTTACCCTTTTAAAATTTATTTATTTCAGATGGTCCTGTCCTGATTTCCCTTCTTATGAGTTTGATTTTCATTATACATGAGCAGGGAATTATGACGTGGGCCATGTTTTGTAATTTAGTTAATTTGAAGATATGCACTTTTTTTCTTTTATCTGTCAGATTTTTTATTAACAGTAATACCATCCTGAGCTCAAAGCACGGAATCAGAGCTGATTAGCAACCAAGGTCAGTACTGAGAGTAAT
Organism: Panthera uncia; assembly: GCF_023721935.1. NCBI lineage: Eukaryota > Metazoa > Chordata > Mammalia > Carnivora > Felidae > Panthera > Panthera uncia. Next base: position 88,408,034 of record NC_064809.1, read on the forward strand.
GCATAGGAAATTCAGTTTCCTAGAGGACAAAAAATTTAGTGCTCACACCTTGCAGGTGTTGATTTACCAAACATCACCTTTCTTCCATATTATACAGGCATGGCCAGACATAGCCAGCCATCAAAGTGTTGAGAAAGCTTCTTGGCTCCCGTCGAACAAGAGGAACAATCCTTGGAAGTTCAACTGTGAAGCTGCCATTAGCTGGTTGGCTGAGAAGTCTAATTATGACTTACCATACCTTACCTATAAAGATTACAAGTCAGGAAGTTTTCTCATCTGTTTCCTCTGCTGCTGAGTAGCAGTGGTAACAATGCAACCTTTCCTCACAATGTTGCACAAAGGACTGATTATTAAAAGTAATTCTAAAAACATGCTGGGGACGCCTGGATGGCTCATTCGGTTCAGCATCTGACTCTTGATTTTGGCTCAGGTCATGATCCCGGGGTCGTGGGACTGAGTCCACACTAAGTGTGCAGATTGCTTAAGATTCTCTCTCTCTCACTCTCTCTCTCTCTCTCTCTGCCCCTCTTCCCTTCTTTCTCTCTCTGTGTATATATATATATATATATATATTTAAATTTATTTATATATAAATATTAAAATATAAATTTATATATATATTTATTTATATACATTATATATATAATTTATACATTATATATATAATTTATACTATATATATATATATATATATATATATAATTTGCCAATTTGTCCCAATTGTGATTAAGGAATTGCAAATTGAAACAATAATGAGATACCAGGAACTTTCTTACTCATTGCAGGGGGAAATACAAAACAATACAATCACTTTGGAAGACAGTTTGATGGCTTCTTACTAAACGAACTAAACATACTCTTACTATACCATCCAGCAATCGTGCTCCTGGGCATTTACCCAGAGGAGTTGCAAACTTACGTGCGCACAGAACCTGCACACGGATGTTTATAGCAACTTTATTTAGAACCGCCAAAACTTCGATACAATCAAGATGTCCTTTGGTAGGTGAATGGATACAGAAACTGTGGTATTATCCACACAGTGGAATATTAGTCAACATTAAAAAGAAATGAACTATCAAGTCACAAAAACACATGGAAGAGCATTAAAGGCATACTGATAAGTGAACGAAGGCAATCTGAAAAGGCTACACATTGTATGATTCCAACTACATGACATTCAGAGGGAAGCAATGTTATGGAGAGAGTAAAATGATCAGTGGTTGCCAGGGGTCTGGGGGAGGAGAGGTGAGATTCATAGGCAGAACACAGGGGGTTTTTAAGGAAATGAAACTATTTTGCATGATGCTGTAACGATGGATCCATGTTGTTATACATTTGCCAAAACTCATAGAATGTAACCAATGTACATCCCAAGAGTGATCCATAATGTTAACTATGGACTTTGGTTGGGAGTGTGGGATGCTGATGGTGGGGGAGGCTGTATGTGCGTGAGGGTGAGGGAGGGGAGAAGCGTTATGATGAAACTCTGTAGTTTCTACTCAGTTTTGCTGTGAACTGAAAATTGCTCTAAAATATAGCTTATCGATTTAAAATAAATAAATCAAAAATCTAAACAAATCACAACCAGGCAGAAAGTAAGTATAATCACATAATCGTATATAAATTAATAAAAATAATTGTTACCTGAATGCTTTAGGACTAGGTTTAGCTATATGTAACAAGAACAACAGCAACAATAAAATGGTCACTCAGAAAAAATACACTATTTCTCTGTCATGTAAAATAAGTATAAAAATCATCGGGGCGCCTGGGTGGCGCAGTCGGTTAAGCGTCCGACTTCAGCCAGGTCACGATCTCACGGTCCGTGAGTTCGAGCCCCGCGTCAGGCTCTGGGCTGATGGCTCG